>NC_053434.1:64549863-64755126 GCF_007990345.1 Gossypium hirsutum
TTTTGGTTATTTTTTATATGTGTAATTATTAGCCAATGTAAGGGTTTGAATGATATACATATTCATTTTGTATATGGCCATAAGACATTGTAACACCCCGAACCCGAGACCGACACCGGAGTCGGACACGAGATGTTAACAAACTTTGAAAAATTTTTCCAGACACTGCCCAGTCTGAGTACTAGTCGCTTCAAAAATCATATCTTGAGTTTCACAACTCAAAAATCAGTTTTGTAATTTTTCCCTGAAACTAGACTCATGTCCCCACCTATGGATTTTTTCTAGAATTTTTGGTCGGGCCAATTAGTACAGTTTATTAGTCAAAGTCTCCCATGTTACAGGGGTCGACTACACTGACCTTTTCCCATTACGACTGGGATATCTCTCTGCACAGAGCTTCAATACTGATGCCGTTTGTTTCTATGGAAACTAGACTCAGAGAGGAATCCATACATATATGGTATGACCCCTAATTATCTCTGGTCAATTTATAGTGAATTTCCAAGGCGGAACAGTGAATCCAGAAACTGTTCTGGCCCTGTTACACAAGAACCCGAAATCTCTTTCTGTACTGTTCCTATAATTGTTTCGTTACTTCATATGAAAGTAGATTCATCAAGGTTCGATTACATAATTTATTCACTATTAATTCCACTCCTACGAATTCTTGTGATTTTTCCATCACACCACTGCTGCTATCAGCTTCTGTTTTCAAAGTGAACCTTACCTAATTGGGGTTTCATGGACCAACTAGGGCCTTGTCATACATAAGCCCACATATGATCATACTTAGCCATTCTAGTGGTGATCATTTGCTCAACACTTCCATTCCAACATAGTTACATCATGAAACCATCTATACATTCATAAATACGAATGGTCTAATGCCATACTCCACTTCTACAAGCCATTTTCGCATGGCTGTACACTTATACATTTCATAAAGTACTCGAAAGACAACAATGGTAGTCCTATACATGCCATATCAAAATTCAACCAAAATAGTACCCAAAAGAGCCTTTGATAGTGTGGGCGACTTCGACTTCAAGATCCCGAGTCCGATAGCTGGAGAACCAAAAATCTATAAAACAGAGGAGCAATGTAACGAGTAAGCAATTTATGCTTAGTAAGTTGAGCAAGGAATTCCAGCATGCACAAAGAATAGCACACATTTAGCTAAACGGAATATTTCATAATACGCAATTTACCGATATCAAACTTGCTTCACAACATTAATAACCCTTATGTACATACACAATAAACTAACTTGGCCGAAGGCCGGTAGCTCGTTTATCAACTGAGCGAACATTATTGTAAGGGCTCGATAAATTCAACACATACGTAACATATCCCCATATTGGGATGTTTTCGAGTATTCGCTGGAATTTTACAGCAAGCTCATTCATTACCAAATCACGTACCTTCGGGATTTAACCGGATATAGCTCCTCGTTCAAATGCCTTCGGGACATAGCCCGGTTTTAGTAACTCACACAATGCCTTCGGGACATAACCCGGATTTAACAACTCGCACGAATGCCTTCGGGACTTAACCCGGATTTAACAACTCGCACGAATGCCTTCGGGACTTAACCCGGATTTAATAACTCGCACGAATGCCTTCGGGACTTAACCCGGATTTAATAACTCGCACGAATGCCTTCGGACTTAACCCGGATTTAGTATCTCGCACAAAGGCCTTCGGATCTTAATCCGGATATATTCACTTAGCACAAAGCCTTCGGGACTTAGCCCGGACAGCATTCAATTAATCATGCACATCTAACAATAATTCATAGCACATTCATATTTCATTTTCGTTTACGAAACTCAAACACAAGGCACATATTGTCCTTGCACATTCGGCTCAATAGCCACACATAGAGCATGATTTAATCACATCGAAATTTAAGATCTCTTACTCAAGAACTTACCTCGGGTGTTGTCGAACGATTCCGCTAGCTATTCAACCACTTTTCCTTCCCTTTATCGGTTTTATTTCCCCTTTGCTCTTGAGCTTAATCAAACAAATAAATTGATTTCATCATTTTAGGCATCAAAAGATGAACACAAGGCACTTAGCCCATATTTATACATTAGACATTAAAGTCTCATACATGCAAAAATCATGCATCAACACAACATATTAGCTAATTTCTTTCCCCTTGGCCGAATATGCATGTCCATTTTTGGGGTCGATTTCAACACTTAATACACACATATACACACTAGTAAAGCATCCTCCCCCTTTTCATCGATTTAACACATGCATTGCTCATCAACATGCAAAGTTACATTCGGCCTTAGCACACATCTTGCTAGCCGATTCTTCTCCCTTTAGCAACCAATGCACATATGTGCTCACACAAAATGCTAAAAAGGAGGTTCAAGAATCATCAAGCCATCATCACATGCATCATTAACAAGCTTAATATTTTGCATGCAATGGCATTAACACAACCTCCACCTAGGCCGAATCTTAACTTATCCTCATGCCTCATCACCACAACATCAAACACCAACCAAGAATGATGCATCCATGGTCAAGTGCCATTTCCATCACATAGCAAGATTTAGACCATGGGCTAGGTAGAACTCAAGCTAACAACTAAAACATGC
The DNA here is from genome assembly GCF_007990345.1 of Gossypium hirsutum. Classification (NCBI taxonomy): domain Eukaryota; kingdom Viridiplantae; phylum Streptophyta; class Magnoliopsida; order Malvales; family Malvaceae; genus Gossypium; species Gossypium hirsutum. The sequence goes on from NC_053434.1 coordinate 64,552,482, forward strand.
ATGCATCTCATGGAACATCATTAAACATACCTTGGCCTAGCTACATGCATGGCCGAATCTCTTCACCTTTCTTCTTCTTTCCTCCTTAAAATTTTTGGCCAAGGATGAACCAAAGGATGAGAAATTTTTTTCTTTGTTTTTCTTCTAATTTAGGCTAAAATGGAGGTGAGAAAGGATGAACACAAACTTTTCTCCTTTCTTCTCTTGAGCTCACGGCAATGGGGGGACAAACACCACACACACATTTTTTTTTCTTTTGTTTTCCATTTCTTTATTACCCATACTCCTTATTTTATTCTTCCACTAACAAAACATGTTTCATGACATGTTTGCCCATCCTTCCTTGTCATGGCCGGCCACTACTCATTAGGGGGGAATTTGACATGCAAGTCCCCCCTTTGTCCACATGCACTAGTAGGTCCTCACACATTGACCTATCACATTTAGAATTTTCTCACATAAGTCCTATTGACTAAATTCACATGAAATCAACCCAATTGAAGCTTGAAATTTCACACATTCATAATTACATATTCTACACAATAAGTATCACATTCAAACATTTCGGTGACTCGGTTTAGCGGTCCCGAAACCACTTCCCGACTAGGGTCAACTTTGGGCTGTCACAACTCTCCCCCACTTAAGAAATTTTCGTCCCCGAAAATCTTACCGGTAAATAGGTTTGGGTATCGTTCTTTCATCGAGCTCTCGGTCTCCCAAGTAGCTTCCTCGATCCCGAGTTTGAGCCATAACACCTTTACTAGCGGAACTCTTTTGTTTCGCAACTCCTTCACTTCACTAGCTAGGATACGCATCGGTTCTTCTTTATAGCTCATGTCGACTTGAATTTCAACCTCTGATGGGCTAATTATATGCGATGGATCAGATCGATAGCGTCGAAGCATCGAAACATGAAAGACATCATGAATCTTTTCAAGCTCCGGGGGCAAAATCAATCTATACGCAACCGGACCAACTCGTTCGGAGATTTCGTACGGCCCAATGAATCTTGGGCTCAACTTGCCCTTACGGCCGAACCTGAGTATCTTTTCCAAGGTGAAACCTTAAGGAACACTTTGTCTCCCACCTGATACTCGATGTCTTTTCGTTTCAAATCTGCGTACGATTTCTGACGATCCGTGGATACCTTCAGACTTTCACGGATTACCTTTACTTTCTGTTCAGCATCTCTAATCAAATCAACTCCGAAAATTTTGCTTTCATCGAGCTCGGTCCAAAACAATGGTGTACGGCATTTACGACCGTACAAAGCCTCATAAGGTGCCATCTTAATACTTGATTGAAAACTATTGTTGTAAGCGAATTCAATCAAAGGTAAATACCGTTCCCATGAACTACTGAACTCGAGGATGCAACATCTCAACATATCCTCAAGTATCTGAATTATCTGCTCGGATTGACCATCGGTTTGGGGGTGAAAAGCAGTGCTAAAATGCAACTTGGTACCCAGAGCTTCTTGCAATTTCTTCCAAAATCGTGAGGTGAATCTCGGATCTCTATCCGACACGATAGAAACAGGTACCCCGTGTAATCTCACAATTTGATAAACGTACAATTCAGCTAGTTTATCCAATGAAAAATCCGTACGTACGGGGATGAAATGAGCCGACTTAGTCAGTCTATCAACAATAACCCATATCGCATCCTTCTTACTGCTGACAAAGGCAGTCCGGACACAAAGTCCATTGTGACTCGATCCCATTTCCACTCGGGTATCATGATCGGCTGGAGTAATCCTGAAGACACTTGATGTTCCGCGTTCACTTGTTGACATATTAAACATCTCGAAACAAAGTCAGAGATGTCCCGTTTCATACCATGCCACCAAAATTGACGTTTCAAATCGTTGTACATTTTCGTACTCCCCGGGTGAATTGACATTCGGCTACAATGGGCTTCGTTCAGAATCATCGAAATGAGTTCCGAATTCCTTGGAACACACAAATGATTTCTGAACCTCAAACAATCATCATCATCAATTTGAAACTCCGATTCCTCGTTCGGAAAACACTTAGACCGTTTTGCAACCAATTCATCATCGACTTTCTGAGCTTCACGAATTTGGTGAGTCAATAATGGTTTAGCTTTTAATTCAGCTACTAACACACTGTCTGGTAAAACAGACAAATGCACGTTCATCGCTCGTAAAGCAAACAATGACTTCCGGCTTAAGGCGTCCGCAACCACGTTAGCCTTTCCCGGGTGGTAATCAATGACAAGCTCATAATCTTTCAACAACTCAAGCCAACGTCTTTGTTGCAGATTCAAGTCTAGTTGAGTCATCAAATATTTGAGACTTTTGTGATCCGAAAATACATGGCACTTCTCACCAAACAGATAATGTCGCCATATTTTTAAAGCAAACACGATGGCAGCTAGTTCGAGATCATGGGTCGGATAATTCCTCTCGTGTGGCTTCAATTGTCTCGACGCATAGGCCACGACTCGACCTTCTTGCATCAATACGCGACCCAACCCAAGTAGGGATGCGTCACTATAAATGACAAACTCTTTACCTGATTCGGGTTGCACCAAAATTGGAGCTTCAGTCAAATGAGTTTTCAGTTGGTTGAAACTTTTCTGACATTTCTCCGTCCACTCGAACTTAACATCCTTTTGAAGTAGCTTCGTCATTGGTGTGGCTATCATTGAGAAACCTTTCACAAATCGTCGGTAATAACCGGCGAGCCCCAAAAAGCTCCGAACTTCAGTAATATTTCTCGGAGGTTTCCAGTCAAGTATGGCTGAAATTTTGTTCGGGTCAACTCGAATACCCGACGCGGATACCACATGACCCAAGAAACTAACCTCTCTTAACCAGAACTCACACTTACTGAACTTAGCATATAACTGCTTATCCCGCAAAATTTGCAGCACTAGCCTCAGATGCTCAGCATGTTCGGTCTCATCTCTTGAATAGACCAAAATGTCATCAATGAACACAACTACGAACTGATCCGAATACGGTCTGAAGATCCGATCATCAAATCCATAAATACCGCAGGGGCATTAGTGAGCCCAAACGGCATCACTAAGAATTCGTAGTGACCATATCTCGTTCTGAAGGCAGTTTTGGGAATATCTGGATCTCGAATTCGCAACTGATAATAGCCCGATCTCAAATCTATTTTTGAGAACACTGAGGCTCCCTTCAGTTGGTCGAACAAATCATCGATGCGCGGCAACGGATATTTGTTCTTTATCGTCACTTTATTCAGCTGACGATAGTCAATGCACAACCTCATGGTTCCGTCCTTCTTTTTCACGAACAATACTGGTGCACCCCAAGGTGAGAAACTTGGTCGAGCGAAACCTCTCTCCGTCAGTTCTGGCAACTGAGCTTTCAACTCCTTTAACTCGGTTGGTGCCATACGATACGGAGCTATCGAAATCGGCGTAGTCCCAGGTACAAGCTCAATACCAAACTCTACCTCCCGAACATGTGGTAAACCCGGTAATTCTTCCGGAAAAACATCCGGGTATTCTCAAACCACCGGCACAGATTCGGGTTTCTTTTCTAATTCTTTGTCATCAAGCACATATGCAAGGTATGCTTCGCACCCTTTTCTTACATATTTCTGTGCCAACATTGCTGATATTACAGCTGGCATCCCCTCCAAGTCCGCAGACTCAATTCGGACTACTTCGTTATTTGCGCACCTCAAATCAATAGTCTTGCTCTTGCAGTTCACAATCGCATCATGCGCAGTCAACCAATCCAACCCAAGGATAACATCAAATTCATCAAACGGCAAAAGCATCAAGTCCGCTGGAAAATAGGAACCTCGAATTTTCCAGGGGACATTTCTTACACACTTTGTCGACAAGCACGTAACGACCCAAGGGATTTGACACCCGAATTACAAACTCAGTAGACTCAATAGATAAAGTCTTACTGGATGCTAAGGTTTCACATATGTAAGAATGGGTAGAACCGGGGTCAATCAAAGCAATTACATTAGTATCAAAGAGGGTGAATGTACCGGTAATAACATCAGGCGAAGAAGCATCCTCGCGGGCACGTATAGCATAAGCTCTAGCAGGCGCACGGGCTTCGGATCTGGTTATATCATCTCTAGATCCTCTCTGACCACCACCAGCATTGCCCATATTTCCAGATGGTCTACCTCGAGTAGTGGTAGCACCCGGTCTCCCACTCTGATTTGCATTCTGTCCCGACAACCTCGGGCAATCTTTAATGAAGTGGTCCACTGATCCGCATTTGTAACAGGAGCGGTCAGGAAATCTACAACTCCCCGAATGCCATTTACCGCAATATCGGCATTTCGTCCTGTCTCGACGTTCATTCCCAACACTGGCGACCGAAGTGCCTCGTGTACCCACAGGGGGTCGATCACGATCTCGTCCAAAAAGGCCCGAAGTGCCTCTAAACTGGCCTGCATCATCTCGAAATCTCTTCGATGTCTGTTGAAGAGACCTCCCTGAGGATGTTTTACGAAACTCTCCAGTTCCCTCATCAACTCTTTGCTTTTCTTTTCTAAGCTCTTCGGCTTTACAAGCTCGTTCAACAAGTACCACGAACTCTTGTATTTCAAGAACGCCAACGAACATTTTTATATCTTCATTCAGCCCATCCTCGAAGCGTTTACACATAACAGCTTCGGACGAAACACATTCCCGAGCGTATTTGCTAAGTCTAACAAATTTTCGCTCGTAATCAGTAACCGACATGGAGCCTTGCTTAAGCTCAAGAAATTCCTTCCATTTTTGATCAACAAATCTCTGACTGATATACTTTTTCCGAAACTCAGTTTGGAAAAACTCCCAAGTTACTTGCTCTCGGGGCACAATAGAAGTCAGAGTACTCCACCAATAGTAGGCAGAATCACGTAGCAAGGAGATAGCACACTTTAGGCATTCATCGGGTGTACAAGATAGCTCATCGAGTACCCGGATAGTGTTGTCCAGCCAAAATTCAGCTTGCTCGGCATCATCGCTATCCATAGCCTTAAATTCAGTAGCCCCATGTTTTCGGATTCTGTCAACTGGGGCTTATGTGACCTTATTTGGTCCGTTACCGGCGGTATTGTAGGTGCGGGGGTAGTATTTGTTCGGGAATGGAGGTTGTGGAACAGCCATATTAGTTCGAATGTATTGGTTAAACCAATCATTCATCACGCTATAGAATGCTTGTCTAGCTTCATCATTCTGATTACTAGCATTAGGTTGAGAGTTTGCCGGCACTGTCCCTTGTACGGGAGCAGGCGCTACACTCTCAAGATCATCAGCTACCTCTCGGTCACGATCGGGATCCATTACTATAAATAAACACATTTACAATTGTCGGAAATCACCACACTATCAAGTAATCACATAAAATGGCATGTATAGCTAGACCCAAAACATTACGGTAGTCCTAGAATCGACTAAACCGTAGCTCTGATACCAATAAAATGTAACACCCCGAACCCGAGACCGACACTGGAGTCGGACACGAGATGTTAACAAACTTTGAAAAATTTTTCCAGACACTGCCCAGTCTGAGTACTAGTCGCTTCAAAAATCATATCTTGAGTTTCACAACTCAAAAATCAGTTTTGTAATTTTTCCCTGAAACTAGACTCATGTCCCCACCTATGGATTTTTTTCTAGAATTTTTGGTCGGGCCAATTAGTACAGTTTATTAGTCAAAGTCTCCCATGTTACAGGGGTCGACTACACTGACCTTTTCCCATTACGACTGGGATATCTCTCTGCACAGAGCTTCAATACTGATGCCGTTTGTTTCTATGGAAACTAGACTCAGAGAGGAATCCATACATATATGGTATGACCCCTAATTATCTCTGGTCAATTTATAGTGAATTTCCAAAGGCGGAACAGTGAATCCAGAAACTGTTCTGGCCCTGTTACACAAGAACCCGAATATCTCTTTCTGTACTGTTCCTATAATTGTTTCGTTACTTCCATATGAAAGTAGATTCATCAAGGTTCGATTACATAATTTATTCACTATTTAATTCCACTCCTACGAATTCTTGTGATTTTTCCAATCCACACCACTGCTGCTATCAGCTTCTGTTTTCAAAGTGAACCTTACCTAATTTGGGGTTTCATGGACCAACTAGGGCCTTGTCATACATAAGCCCACATATGATCATACTTAGCCATTCTAGTGGCTGATCATTTGCTCAACACTTCCATTCCAACATAGTTACATCATGAAACCATCTATACATTCATAAATACGAATGGTCTAATGCCATACTCCACTTCTACAAGCCATTTTCGCATGGCTGTACACTTATACATTTCATAAAGTACTCGAAAGACAACAATGGGTAGTCCTATACATGCCATATCAAAATTCAACCAAAATAGTACCCAAAAGAGCCTTTGATAGTGTGGGCGACTTCGACTTCAAGATCCCGAGTCCGATAGCTGGAGAACCAAAAATCTATAAAACAGAGGAGCAATGTAACGAGTAAGCAATTTATGCTTAGTAAGTTTGAGCAAGGAATTCCAGCATGCACAAAGAATAGCACACATTTAGCTAAACGGAATATTTCATAATACGCAATTTACCGATATCAAACTTGCTTCACAACATTAATAACCCTTATGTACATACACAATAAACTAACTTGGCCGAAGGCCGGTAGCTCGTTTATCAACTGAGCGAACATTTATTGTAAGGGCTCGATTAAATTCAACACATACGTAACATATCCCCATATTGGGATGTTTTTCGAGTATTCGCTGGAATTTTACAGCAAGCTCATTCATTACCAAATCACGTACCTTCGGGATTTAACCGGATATAGCTCCTCGTTCAAATGCCTTCGGGACATAGCCCGGTTTTAGTAACTCACACAATGCCTTCGGGACATAACCCGGATTTAACAACTCGCACGAATGCCTTCGGGACTTAACCCGGATTTAACAACTCGCACGAATGCCTTCGGGACTTAACCCGGATTTAATAACTCGCACGAATGCCTTCGGGACTTAACCCGGATTTAATAACTCGCACGAATGCCTTCGGGACTTAACCCGGATTTAGTATCTCGCACAAAGGCCTTCGGATCTTAATCCGGATATATTCACTTAGCACAAAGCCTTCGGGACTTAGCCCGGACAGCATTCAATTAATCATGCACATCTAACAATAATTCATAGCACATTCATATTTCATTTTCGTTTACGAAACTCAAACACAAGGCACATATTGTCCTTGCACATTCGGCTCAATAGCCACACATAGAGCATGATTTAATCACATCGAAATTTAAGATCTCTTACTCAAGAACTTACCTCGGGTGTTGTCGAACGATTCCGCTAGCTATTCAACCACTTTTTCCTTCCCTTTATCGGTTTTATTTCCCCTTTGCTCTTGAGCTTAATCAAACAAATAAATTGATTTCATCATTTTAGGCATCAAAAGATGAACACAAGGCACTTAGCCCATATTTATACATTAGACATTAAAGTCTCATACATGCAAAAATCATGCATCAACACAACATATTAGCTAATTTCTTTCCCCTTGGCCGAATATGCATGTCCATTTTTGGGGTCGATTTCAACACTTAATACACACATATACACACTAGTAAAGCATCCTCCCCCTTTTCATCGATTTAACACATGCATTGCTCATCAACATGCAAAGTTACATTCGGCCTTAGCACACATCTTGCTAGCCGATTCTTCTCCCTTTAGCAACCAATGCACATATGTGCTCACACAAAAATGCTAAAAAGGAGGTTCAAGAATCATCAAGCCATCATCACATGCATCATTAACAAGCTTAATATTTTGCATGCAATGGCATTAACACAACCTCCACCTAGGCCGAATCTTAACTTATCCTCATGCCTCATCACCACAACATCAAACACCAACCAAGAATGATGCATCCATGGTCAAGTGCCATTTCCATCACATAGCAAGATTTAGACCATGGGCTAGGTAGAACTCAAGCTAACAACTAAAACATGCATGCATCTCATGGAACATCATTAAACATACCTTGGCCTAGCTACATGCATGGCCGAATCTCTTCACCTTTCTTCTTCTTTCCTCCTTAAAATTTTTGGCCAAGGATGAACCAAAGGATGAGAAATTTTTTTCTTTGTTTTTCTTTCTAATTTAGGCTAAAATGGAGGTGAGAAAGGATGAACACAAACTTTTCTCCTTTCTTCTCTTGAGCTCACGGCAATGGGGGGACAAACACCACACACACATTTTTTTTTCTTTTGTTTTCCATTTCTTTATTACCCATACTCCTTATTTTATTCTTCCACTAACAAAACATGTTTCATGACATGTTTTGCCCATCCTTCCTTGTCATGGCCGGCCACTACTCATTAGGGGGGGAATTTGACATGCAAGTCCCCCCTTTGTCCACATGCACTAATAGGTCCTCACACATTGACCTATCACATTTTAGAATTTTCTCACATAAGTCCTATTGACTAAATTCACATGAAATCAACCCAATTGAAGCTTGAAATTTTCACACATTCATAATTACATATTCTACACAATAAGTATCACATTCAAACATTTCGGTGACTCGGTTTAGCGGTCCCGAAACCACTTCCCGACTAGGGTCAACTTTGGGCTGTCACAGACATGGCTCATTTTGATGTAGGTTGTAACATACTAATTGTGCATGTTGGTGTTTAAATGTTCATTAGATGGTTAAATATGGTATATCATGAATGGAATGTGGAATGTGGCCAAATCACTTGGAGATGGCTAGGTCATAATTGGCAATGAGTTATAAAATGAGCCAAGTCTAAATGTGTTTGATGATATGGTAATCGTTAATACAAAAAGGATAATTTAGCATGTACTAAACCGATGAAATGAGGGTAAAGTGCAATGAGTTATGCTAAGGTTGCTTAAGAGTATAATTAGGCCATGTTAAATACCCTTGAAATCTTTAAGTGTGTATGGATGTTAGAGGGTGACCAAAGGCTTGGAAAATAGCCCTAAAAAGGTCAACACGGGTAGACACATGGGTATATGTCTAGGCCGCTTGTGACACATGGTTAGGCCCCATGAGCGTGTTGCCCGGCCGTTTGTCCCCTGCACTTAAAATTTTAGGTTAGTTTGCATGGTAGTAAACACACGGGCAGAGACACGATCATGTGTCTCAACCGTGTGAAGGACACGGCCTAGCACACGGCCGTGTGAAGGACACGGCCTATTTGGCCCTGTGTCTTAAAATGAGTGATGACATCATAAATAGAATGTCCGAGTTTTTGGACACGGGTGTGTGCTCGGCTGTGTGAAACCCCTTGTAGGTTCGAACTGGAAAATAAATTCAATTAATTTCACACGGGTAAGGGACACAAGCGTGTCCCAAGCAGACGGGCGTGTGCATTGCCTCTACACGGGCGTGTGAGGCTTAGACCTAGAAATTTTCCTAAGATTTTCTTAAGCTCTCGGTTTCGTCCCAGACTATTCTTAATGCATGTTTTTGGGTCTCGTAGGCCCATAATAGAGACATTATGAATGTGTTTAATTGGTTTTAATTTGGAACGAAATTTTATAACCCGTGATTTTTTAGAAATGTCATGTTTGTGTACGGTAATGTCCCGTACCTTATCCTGGTCTCAAGTACGGGTAAGGGGCGTTACATTTAATGGTATCAGAGCTACAGTTTAGTCGGTTCTAGGACTAACGTAGCATGTATTGAGTATAGCTATAAATGCCATTATAAAAGTTATGATAGTGTGACATCTCCTAACAATTTTTAATTGTATTTGAATATAGTAAATGTCTTCCAATCAGGCTCAAGATGAGTCCGAGGGAGCTGAGAACCATGCTCCAGTTTCCGTTCAGCGAGCTACTGCTAGTAGTAGTAGACGACCTATGTCTGAAGGCTGGGGAGATGTAAGAGCTACTTTCTTCGAGATGATGGATGAATGGTTTGGGGATTACTTGAGAAACCACCCCAATATACCACAGCCTTTTTTGCCCCCTGCTCGGCCTAAGGGAGAAGTGCCACAAGGTATGGCACCCATGAGAGTTGGTAAAGCCCCAGTGGACAAACTTAGAAAATATGGGGCTGAAGAGTTTAGTGCTAAGGTTGATGATGATGCTGAACGAGCCGAGTTCTGGGTCGAGAACACTATGCGGGTTTTGAATGAGTTGTCATGTATACCTGAGGAGTGTTTAAAGTGTGCTATATCTCTTCTAAAAGATACTGCATATCACTGGTGGAAGACTGTATCTTCAGTGGTACCGAAGGAAGATATTACATTGGAGTTCTTCCAAATTGAGTTTAAAAATAAATACATCAGTCAAAGATTTTTAGACTCGAAGCGAAAAGAATTCCTGAAACTCAGGCAAGGAAATAAGACCGTGTTGGAATATGAGAGGGAATTCGTAAGGTTAAGTCAATATGCCACGGAGTGGGTCCAATCGGAGACGGAAATGTGTAAGTGCTTCGAAGAAGGCTTTAATGAGGAAATTAAGGTACTGATCGAGATCCTTGAGATACGAGAATTTGCAGCACTAGTTGATCGGGCCAAGAAAGCCGAAGAACTAAACAATGAAAGAAAGCAAGCGAAGAGAGAGGCTCGAATTTCGAATAAGATATCTAGTGGCAGAACGCACTCTTTTTCCATAAAGAAATCGAAGAGTCAACAAGAGCGCTCCACTACATCGGTGGGATATTCGGGCAGAACAAGAAGCTCTAAGCGTCACAACCCGAAGTCTTCCTTCTCTAAGGTAACTAGTGTGGGAAGTGTGGATGATCAAAAGCTGAGGTGTGAAAGCTGCAACAAATTCCACTTCGGTGAGTGTCGAAAGAGGTGTGGTGCATGCTACAGATGTGGTTCTCTTGACCACTTCCTTAAAGACTGCCCAGAACGAGTTGATAAAGAGGTAGATCTAGCCCCAACGTATAATGCTCCTAATTCCCGAGGTAGACCATCTCGACATCCTAGAAGTGCAAGTGGCAGTCGAAATGTTTCTAAGGACACAACTGTAAAACTAGATACTCGGGCCCCGGCGAGAACTTACGCGATACGTGCTAAAGAGAAAGCCTTGATTGACCCAGGATCGACCCATTCATATATTTGCATGAAATTGGTGTCTAGTATGAATATGTCTGTAGAACCTACGGAGTTTGTGATTAAGGTGTTGAAACCTCTAGGCAAGCCTGTTTTAGTAGATAAGGTTTGTAAAAATTGTCCTTTGACGATCTAAGGTCATTGTTTTCTGGCCAATCTTATACTTTTTCCCTTCGATGAATTTGATGTAATTCTTGGCATGGATTGGTTAGCTGTATATGATGTGATTGTAAATTGTGGTAGCAAGTATATCGAATTAAAATGCTCAGATGGTGAGATTCTCTAGCTTGATTCAAGTAAGTTGGATACTCCGCCGGTTGTGATTACCTCGATGATGGCACAAAGGTATGTAAGAAAAAGATATGAAGCTTACATTGCTTTTGTATTGAATACTAAAGAATCTGAGTTGATGTTGGAATCAGTACCGGTAGTACGCGAATACCTGGATGTGTTTTCGGAAGAATTGTCCGGTTTACCTCCTATCAGAGAGGTGGAATTTGGTATTGAACTAGCGTCGAGAACAACACCCATTTCTATTGCCCCGTATAGGATGGCACCAACCGAGTTGAAAGAGTTAAAAGCACAATTGCAAGAACTGACCGGTAAAGGGTTCGTAAGACCAAGTTTTTCTCCGTGGGGTGCTCCCTTATTATTTTTTAAGAAGAAAGATGGTTCGATGAGACTATGTATAGATTACTGACAACTCAACAAGGTAACCATCAAGAATAAGTATTAGTTGCCAAGAATCGCTGATTTGTTTGATCAATTGAGGGGAGCCACTATGTTTTCTAATATAGATTTGAGATCCGACTACTACCAGTTACGAGTAAAAGAGCCAGATGTACCTAAGACTACTTTCAGAATGAGGTATGGCCATTATGAATTTCTTGTGATGCCTTTTGGGTTGAAAAATGCACTGGCTGTATTTATGGACTTGATGAATAGGATATTCAGGCCATACTTAGACAAGTTTGTTGTTGTGTTTATTGATAACATCCTGATTTATTCCAATGATGAGACTGAGCATGCGAAACATCTGAGAACGGTTTTACAGATCTTACGGGACAAACAGTTGTATGCTAAATTTAGCAAGAGTGAGTTTTGGCTCCGAGAGATTGGATTCCTCGGTCACATTGTGTCGGGTGATGACATCTGAGTTGATCCAAATAAGATATCCGCTATTGTTGAGTGGAAGCCGCCAAGGAACGTAACTGAGGTTAAAAGCTTTTTGGGCTTAGCCGGTTACTATCGACGCTTTGTAAAAGGGTTTTCGATGATTGCGACTCTTTTGACGAGATTGCTGTAAAAAGATGTTAAGTTTGAGTGGTTAGAGAAGTGTCAGCAGAGTTTTGAGAAATTGAAGACATTACTGACCGAAGCTCCAGTTTTAGTGCAACCCAAACTGGGAAAAGAATTTGTGGTCTGTAGTGACGCGTCCTTAAATGGACTGGGTTGTGTCTTATGCAAGAGGGAAAAGTAATAGCATATGCTTTGAGGCAACTAAAGCCGCACGAGAAAAATTATCCAACACACGACTTAGTACTAGCTGCCATTGTATTTGCCTTGAAGATTTGGAGACACCATTCGTATGGTGAAACTTGCTGTATATTCACAGATCACAAGAGTTTGAAGTATTTGCTAACTCAAAAGGAATTAAATCTGAGACAACGAAGATGATTAGAATTGATTAAAGATTATGAGCTGATAATTGATTACTACTCGGGAAAGGCGAACGTAGTTGTCGATGCCTTGAGTAGGAAGTCCTTGTTTGCATTGAGGGCTATGAACACACATTTGGCATTATCTAATGATGGTTCGGTTTTGGCTAAGTTAAGAGCCAGACCGACATTTCTCCAAGAAGTTTGCGCAGCTCAGATCTATGATAGTGACTTGTAGACCAAGAGAGCCCAATGTGAGACGAGCGTTGAATCAGATTTCTAGGTTGATCCTAATGGTTGTTTGATGTTTCAAGATTGGGTCTATGTACCCAAAGATGATGAACTGGTTCAGAAAATTTTGCAAGAGGCACATGATATCCAATTGCCTATTCATCCGAGAAGTACCAAGTTGTATAATGATTTGAAAACAATATACTGGTGGCATGGTATGAAAAGAGATATCTCTGAATTTGTGTCGAAATGCTTGATATGTCAACAAGTCAAGGCTGAACATCAATTACCTTCAGGTTTGTTACAGCCTGTGATGGTCCCCCAGTGGAAGTGGGATAGGATTACTATGGATTTTGTGACGGGATTACCGTTAACCTCGAAAACGTAAGATGTTGTTTGGGTTGTGGTTGTTAGCTAACAAAGTTGGCTCGCTTTATTCGAGTACGAACTGACTATTCACTTGACAAATTGGCCGACTTGTATGTATCTGAAATTGTGAGGTTACACAAGGTACCGTTATGGATTATTTCAGATAGGGACCTGAGATTCACTTTGAGATTTTGGGAGGAGTTGCAAGAAGCTTTGGGTACAAAGTTGAGTTTTAGCATGGCTTTTCACCCGCAGACTGATGGTCAGTCTGAGCGGACGATTTAGATTCTTAAGGACATGTTATGGTGTTGCGTCCTTGACTTTCAAGGCAGTTGGGAAAAATATTTACCATTGGTGGAATTTGCCTACAACAATAGTTTTCAGGCGAGTTTAAAGATGGCACCTTATGAGGCATTGTATGGCCGGAAGTGCCGGACTCCACTGTATTAGGCAGAGCTCGAGGAAAGCCATATTCACGGAGTTGATTTAGTTAGGGAAACTGAAGAAAAGATTAAAGTGATACGCGACTGTTTGAAAGCAGCATCGGATAGACAGAAGTCATATGCTGATTGAAAAGAAAGGAGATCAAATTTCAAGTTGGAGATAAAGTGTTCTTGAAAGTATCTCTATGGAAAAAGGTTTTGAGATTCGGCCGGAAAGGGAAATTGAGCTTGCAATTTATTGGACCATATGAGATTACCGAAAGAGTTGGACCATTAGCCTATCGGTTAGCGCTGCCATCCGAATTGGAAAAGATCCATGATGTATTCCATGTGTCCATGTTGCATAGAAATAGATCAGTCCCCTCTCATGTGATTTCACCGACGGAAATTGAGATTAGACCAGATATGACTTATGGTGAAGAACCGGTTAAGATTTTAGTTCGGGAAGTCAAACAGTTGAGGAACAAGAATATAGCCTTGGTGAAAATTTTATGGCTTTGACACGGAGTAGAAGACGCCACATGGGAACCTGAAAAAACCATGAGAAGTCAATATTCGAACTTGTTTACTGGTAAGACTTTCGAGGACGAAAGTCCCTAAGGGGGACAAATGTAACATCCTGAAATAGGGCCTAGTCAGAATAGTGGTTTTGGGACCACAAATCTGATGTTAAAATAATTATTTCATGATCATTATGAGGTTTAGGATATGAAAATAAGCATGTGTTAAAGTTTCATAAAATAATTCTAAGTATAAGGTGTCCAATTGCAAATTAGGGACTAAATTGAATAAATTGCAAAACTTGGGTTCTAGAAGCAATTTGCATGAAATTGCTTTGAATTATAAATTAGAAGATCTTAAATAGAAATTTTCCCAATTTTTAAGTTTTTGGACAAAAATGGGCATCCATAGAAAAATTTGGTGTAATAACCCATACCCGTACCTGAGACCGGGATAGGATACGAGGCATTACCGAGATTTTCAGAATAATTTTTATTAATTTATATTATTTAGCATTCATTTTCATGTTTCATGTAACATCCTTTTCAAATATTCAATTCAAATTCAAATATTCAATTCAAACATCATATAAAATACGATACAATATTTAAATTGTCATATTTACATGCTCATTCAAGATATACGAAGCTACCTGACTAAATTGCAGAAATACCAAGATTTAGGGGCATATTGGTAATTTACCATTTCCCAAATTTCACCCAATCTTAAATTGATAATTTCATTCAATTTATTAATTTAGATAATAAAACAATTCATTCCCTTCAATTTAATCATCTTTGACATTTTTACAAAATTGCCCCCTAAAGTTTTACTTTTATTCAAATTTAGTCCATGAGCTTAAAACATGCAAATTAGCCATGCTAACTGAATGTTCATATATATTTTCCTCCCCACATCCTTAATGTATATATCATGCTTACAAGTAACGTTATCAATTTCACTATTGACTTATATGTATATTCAAAGCTCTCCATCTGTGTCATAGTCACTAAATTATTTATATCTGGAGCTATGAAACTCTAAATTAAGATCCAGTAATTTTTCCTGAAACTAGACTCATATATCTTCTTACCATAAAATTTTCAGAATTTTTGGTTTAGCCAATAAGTACAGTTTATTCTTTAAATTTTTCCTTGATCTGCTGTCTAACAGTTCTGACACTTCTTCACTAAAAATTAATTATCTCCTTGTACAGAATTCAAATGATGTTTCCTTTTATTTCTATTGAAAATAGACTCATTCAGGATTCTAAGCATATAAATTTAAGCCCCTAATTATTTTTATCCAATTTTTGATAATTTTCCAAAGTCAGAATAGGGGAACCCGAAATCATTCTGACCTTGTCTCACAAAAGTTATTGTATCTCATGATTTACAATTCCATTGCTTACATAATTTCTTTTATAAGAAACTAGACTCTATAATATTTAATTTAATATTTTAGTCATCCTCTAATTCGATTTCTACAATTTTTGGTGATTTTTCAAAGTTAAACTACTGTTGCTGCCCAAAACAGTTCTAGTGCAAAATGTTGACTTCCATTTTACCCCAAATTTCACAATTCATACAATTCAGTCCTTGCTCAATTAACCCCTCAATTAAGATAATTTTCTCAATTAATACTTTTTCTAGACATTATAAATTATTTCATAACTATTGAAATTCAGAATTTCCACATGAAACTCTAACTTTAAACTCTTTTACAATTAGGTCCCAAACATTCACTTTCTATTCAATTCTTTCAATAAAATTAGAATATAAACAATTTAAAGCTCTAATTCCATGCTAAATCATCGTATACTTTCAGCACTCGTTCATAACAACTTCAAAAATTAGACATGGAATCAAAAACTAATGAAATAGTAAGTTGGACCCAATTGTAAAAGTCTAAAAACATAAAAATTTCAAGGAGAAAGAAAGAATTAAACTTACATAAAGCTAGAGTATGAAAACCAGCTTGAACCCTCCTCCATGGCTATTTTTCAGCTGATGAATATGAAGACAAATGATGAGAATTCTAGATATTCCAATTTAGTCCCATTTTTATTTAGCCAATTTTGGCAATTTTCCAATTTTGCCCTTATTTCACCCATTTCCTGATTTTTCTCAGCTATTGCCGCCCAAAATATCTCATTTGGGCTTATTTTCACTTTAGGTCCTTCCTCATTTGATAATTGAGCTATTTAATCATTTTAGCAACTTTTACACCCTTTTCAATTTAGTTCTTTTTATTTAATTAACCACCCAAACGTCAAAATTTTCTAACTAAATTTTAATACTACCTCACCAACACTCCATAAATATTTCTAAAAATATTTATGGCTCGATTTATGAAGTCGAGGTCTCGATACCTCATTTTCGACCCAATTTACCTAATTAATTCTTTTAAATCACCAAATTCACTAATTCAAAAATGCTTTTATATTCACATTTGACTCATAGGTATTAATTTATTAAATTTTTAACTCACCTGCCGGATTTGGTGATCTCAAATCTCTATTCCCGATACCACTGAAAATTAGGCTGTTACATTTGGAAGTTTTGTAAGGAAGGGCATTTTGGTTATTTGGTAATAAACTTAATAAAAAGGGAAAAAGAAAGTCAAAATCAGCCATCTTCCCCATAGATGCCAAAATTCCTAGAGCTCTATAAGCTAGGGTTTTCAAAATTTCAAGCTAAATAGTAAGTGCTCCCTAGCCCGGTTTTTAATGTTCTTTGTAATTTTAAGATCCTCGTAATATGCTCTACCCATTTCTACCCATGTGTCAAGCTAGGGTTCATGTTTGGAAATTTACCCATGTATAAGATGCTTGTGTTTTAATGATTTATGGAGGAATATGTGAGTTTAAAGGATGGTAACCAACTTTTACTAAGTAGATTTTCATAGAAATGGCCTAAAGGGCCATTTAGTAAAAAGTATAAAATATGTGGTAGAAATGTGAAATAGAGGAAAATATGGGCTGGTATGAGCTTAAGATACATTCAGCTAGGCATGGGCAACCAAGGAATTTCATGCATTCCATTATACGAGCCTAGGGACTAATTTGTAAAAATGTGAAATGTTGGGGGCAAAATGGTTATTTTGCCTGGGGAAAAAATTAGGTCCAAAATGAATAGTATGAGGTATTAATAATTTATTTTTTCTGATATAGACCCCGAGGAACCAATTCTAGAGGTCGACTGTGGAAAACGAAAGGTTTCAGAATAACCGAAATACGAAACTAAAGTAATTACCAGGTAAGTTCGTGTAACTCGAAGTAAACTTTAAATATACTTGAAAATGTATATTCTTAAATGTATGTTAATTTAGATATTAATTGCATGACAATCCATGAAATGTGGTAGTGTAAAATGAAAAAGATGACAATTTTCCCAGTTGAATGAAAAAGGGAGATTCGATGGGTAAATTCTTATTTACATGACATGAGATCCTGCATGTGTTGTAGAAAGGGATATAGCCCAGATGGATAATCTGATGATCTCAGTATAATATGGATCCAGCCCGAACAAGTGTTCCTTAAGCGATTGAACCTCCCGATGAATATATGTGCATTGTGGATTTAGCCCGGATGGGTAACATGATTAATGACTGAAATTAGCTTGGACTGGCGTTTCATATCCGAACGTTTTGGAGTAATTGTCATTGTAAGGGATTTATCTTGGAATAGTAATCCTAACAATACTCCTTGAATTTATGTTATGAGGGATTTAACCTGGATTGGTAATCCCGTCGTAAGAGTGAGGTTCACAGGAGTATATATTTAAAATGGTCACTAGCATGACTTGACGGTAAATGGGATACCCATCAAGATTTCTGAGAAATTCAACGGGACTGTAATAAGACACGAGAATAGAAATGTTTGAATTGATGAGCTCCCCAAGATTTATGCTATAGTTCTTGAGAGGGAACTAACTTGATGATTGAATGCATGTGATAAGGAATTTATACTATGCATGTTTGGCGTGAATATCTTTTATGGTTGTATGCAAGATAATCGGTAAGTTTACTTTCCTCTTATCCGAACTTACTAGGCATGTTAATGCTTACCCCCTTTCCTTTTTCTGTTTTACGGAGCTCGTGGACTCGTGAAGATTGGAAGGCAATTGGAGTATTGTCAACACTATCAGTTTATCTTGCTTTGGTATATAGATACTTTTACTTTGTTACAATGGCATGTGTAGGTTTTTGGTTATTTTGTTATATGTGTCATTGGTTAGCCAATGTAAGGGCTTGAATGATATACCTATTCATTTTGTATATGGCAATAAGACATGGCTCATTTTGATGTAGGTTGTAACCTACTAATTGTACATGTTGGTGTTTAAATGTTCATTAGATGGTTAAATATGGTATATCATGAATGGACATGTGGAATGTGGCCAAATCACTTGGAGATGGCAAGGTCATAATTGGAATGAGTTATAAAATGAGCCAAGTCTAAATGTGTTTTATGATATGGTAATCCTTAATACAAAAAGGATAATTTAGCATGTACTAAACCGATAAGATAAGGTTAAAGTGCAATGAGTTATGCTAAGGTTGCTTAAGAGTATAATTAGGCCATGTTAAATACCCTTGAAATCTTTAAGTGTGTATGAATGTTAGAGGGTGACTAAAGGCTTGGAAAATAGCCCTAAAAAGGTCCACACAGGTAGACACACGGGCATCTGTCTAGGCCGTGTGTGACACACGATCAGCCCCCATAGGGGTGTTGCCTAGCTGTGTGTCCCTACATTTAAAATTTTAGGTCAGTTTGCATGGTAGTAAACACACAGGCAAAGACGTGGTTGTGTGTCTCAACCGTGTGAAGATCACGGCCAAGCAAACGGGCGTGTGCCTTGGCCATGTGCCTCAAAATGAGTGATGACGTCATAAATAGAATGCCTGAGTTTTTGGACATGGGCGACCACAAGGGCGTGTCTAGGCCGTGTGAGGGACACGGGCCAAGGACACGGGCGTGTGTTCAGCTGTGTGAAAACCCCTGTAGGTTCGAAATAGAAAATAAATTCAATTAATTCCACACGGGTAAGGGACACGGGCATGTCCCAAGCACACGGGCGTGTGCATTGCCTCCACACAGGCGTGTGAGGCCTAAACCTAGAAATTTTCCTAAGATTTTCTTAAGCTCTCGGTTTAGTCCTAGACTATTCTTAATGCATGTTTTGGGTCTCGTAGGCCCATAATAGGGACACTATGAATATGTTTGATTGGTTTTAATTTGGAACGAAATTTTATAGCTGTGATTTTTCAAAAATGTCATGCTTGTGTATGGTAATGCCCAGTACCTTGTCCCAGTCTCAAGTACGGGTAAGGGGTGTTACAAATATGCTATATTTGTTAGAGTAAAATTTATTAGAAACGTTAAAATTCTAAAAATTTATGTTTACTCTGATTGAGTAATAAGCTCACCTTTATTTTTTTTATTAGTTGAGAGCTAGTATTTCAAGGAGTGCTCACTGGTTAGACATCAAAGTGTCTAAACTTCTTCTGAAGTTTCTCAACATAATGTTATTGTGACGACATTACTAGCTCATAATTAGTTCTAAATATTAACATATCATCAACATATAAATAAATAATCATACAATTACTATCAACCAGTTTTGCATACATATTTATCTATTTCAATAGAAGAAAAACAATCATTTACTAATATTTGACCAATATCTCATGTCATTGTCTAGGTGCTTACTTCAAGCCATATAAGGATTTGGGAAGTTTACACACTTTAAATTCTTGACCTAAAATGGCGCAATCTTCAGGTTGTTTCATATAAATAAACTAATTTCCATTTTTTTTATAAAGTAGAATATTTAATAGCCTTTTTCCAAGAAGGAGCATCAAAAGAAGAGTTTTCTTTAAAATAAGTTACTGGATCATTTTTCACCAAATAGGTGTAAAAATCATTTCCAATAAAATTTTCAGTTCTGGTTCTTTTAGACCTTCTCACATCCTCATATCCACAATCATTTTGTACAATAGGTGCATGAGAAACATTATTGATTTTTAAAGGAAAAATATGCTAAAAATTCAACATTTTTGTCTCAAGTATAGCATTATGGTCAAGCACATCACTATTCACAACAACAAATCTATCTACAACACTATGTTTAGCATAGTAAATGAGCATACAATCAGAACCCATATCCATTTTCTTAAGATCAAAAATTATAATCTTTGGACACCCCCATATTTTCATACATTTTAAGTTAGAAATAATAATCTTTAAAACATAAGGTGTCCTATCATATTCATATAAGGAATCTAACACACACAAATTATATGCAAATAATTTTCAAATATATTTGAATTAACAATCATACATTTTAGCAAGTATTTTAATGCCTTAATTTTGTTTCAATTACATGATTACATACATTATCAAAATTCTATTATTAGCATGCCACGTCAATTATGATATTTCATTTAGGCAAGATGATAGGCTAGCATTGTCATTAATAATTTATAAATCAAACAACAAATGATATATGATTACAAAAGCCCTTTATCACAAAAGTATATTTTCAGTCATTATGACCTTGTCACATTCGAAAGAAACTTTCACTTCAACTTTTCCTAATAATCCAACATCAATGAAATTGGTTTGAATATAAAACACCTCACTTAAGCTAAGGCCTTTCTAGATGTAGGGTTGAATAGAGCCTTGCCTTTTCCAAGCATATGTGTAGTTTTAAGAGTTTTTAAGATAGACAACCTCTTTTCTTTCTTCCACTTCAGAGTAGGACACAAATGTATTTAATTTCCACAAAAGCTTTAATGGCACCACTTTCTATCACCTACTAGTTCATATTAGCCATAATATTAACTTGATAAATGACCACAAAGACTATATCATTTCTTTCAACCAAATTGATATTTTACTTAATAGGATTATCATTTCTCCGTTCTTGATTTCTGCACAAAGTTATATAGTAGACCAGTTTGTCCACAATTAGATACTGGAATAATGAGCACAATTATGAATAAAACACCAGGTAGGTTTCTAGGAAAGAAATGTGGTGTACATGACACTTTTAAGTACCAAATCTTTTCTAGCTAGAATTGTTCCTAGGTACGCACTTTCACATTATCACACTTACTTCCAGCAGCCAACTATGTTCTGCCTTCTTTTCTCAAAATTTTATTTTGGGCTAATAATCAATAAAAAATATATATTCATCATAAGTCATTTAAAAAATAATAATTCAACACATGTTTATATAAATATATAACTTAAAGTAAGTTTAAAAATAAAAAAATAAGTCACATAATCATTCAAATATGATAATGTGACAAATAAGAAGCTATCATCAAACTTAAAAATTTAATACAACTTTAACAATTAAATAAAACTCAAGTTGAACACAATTTCAATTGAATATCTTATTATTAAAACCATAGTCTCTGAACTTGGGTTTGGCCCAACCCATATTAAATGTAAAAGTAATATTAACCATGACTAGGCAAATTCACATTATTACTGTATTATGAATTTCACTTTATTAGACTCTAACTTAAGGCCTACTAATTTTTCAATAATAATAAATAAATTCATGTGACATAAAATAATTCATTCATGCTTCATTATAACAATTCAACATAGAAGTAACACACTTTACATGCGATCATTTTATTTCAAAATTAAATTAATTCAAGCCTTTAAGAAATATTTAAATCTTGCCCTTTTTTTTATACTTGTAATTGGTGCGTGAGAATCTCAAACAATAAAAATATTGATAGTGTTGGGATATAGG
This sequence comes from Gossypium hirsutum, assembly GCF_007990345.1. Lineage (NCBI taxonomy): Eukaryota > Viridiplantae > Streptophyta > Magnoliopsida > Malvales > Malvaceae > Gossypium > Gossypium hirsutum. The sequence continues at coordinate 64,574,531 of NC_053434.1, forward strand.
AAGCAAGATAACAATAGCAACAAACACATGTGCATTTATGGGAAACATGGCACAAGTAGCACCATGACAATAATGACAATAATGACCATGGGCATCAATAGTGTGGACAACTTCCAAGTACGAAAATATCCTTAAGATTGTTGGCAAATATTGCACCAAGTTAACAAACTACGAATACGAGTTGAATAGCTTGAGATTGTGTGATAATTTGATATAATCTTACATTATGTTCATTATAAATAGGTAAGGTTTATAAGTATGTAAATGGTTGATAATATTATGGTATGAGTGATATGTATTATAGCATGAAAAATTGGTTGATTGGATTGTACATATATGCTTGTTTCCATGCTTGTAGGTTGACCTAAAAAGGGGTGGCAATTTGGCTTAAACCAAGCCTGCATTGTGCCACACGGCCATAGCACAGGGGCATGTTTGTTGGCCGTTGGCTTAAGTCAGTAGCTAGCTAAGAACCACACGGCCATAGCACACGGGCGTGTTTGTTGGCTGTGGGGAAAAGTCAGTATGTAAACTCTGTTTTGGCACGGCTGGTTTCAAGGGTGTGTCTGGTGCTCGTGTGAGGCACACGGCCTGGTTACACGGACGTGTGACCTCAACAGAATGAAAATATTTTCTAAGTATTGAAATTTATGAATGTGTTCAGTTTAGTCCCGACCTCTTACTAATGCATGTTTATGGTCTCATTGACCTAAGAAAGGAACTTAATGTTTATGTTTGATTATAATATGACGATGTTTGACTTTTGATTGTAAAGTGATTACGAAATGTTCTGATATGTCCAGTAATGCCTCATAACCCTAGTCCCGTGATGGATACGGGTTAGGGGTGTTACACTTAAAACCCCAAAATGCAAATTACTTAACCTACCTATCCGATACCCAAACAAAACCCAATTCTCCAAAACCCAAAAAAGCCTAACAAAACATAAAAAGAAAAAGAAAGGCAAACATTAGGCCAAATGGCCACACAGGCCCGAAAATAAGAAAAAAAGAGGGCCAAACGGTAAAAAATAGGCTAAAAGTGACCTAAATCGGTCAAAAGAAAAAAGAGAGAAAAAGAAGAAGACCAAAATTGAACAAAAAAGGGAAAGAAAAAAAAAGAAACCCAAAACCTTTACCATTCTTCTTCCTTTCTTCTTATTCTTTATTTTTCCCAACCAAAATCTTAACTTTATTTCACCATTCACGTCGTCATCGTACGTAGCTGCCACACTGACCGATCGCTGATCTTTTTCCTTTTCACACTCCCGCACCCATCTACGGCAAATGGCGATGGTTTGCACCATCATTCTTTTCTTTCATTCTCACCACCGTTCACTTCTCATCCACCATCAACCACCATTTGACAACCCCTTTTCACCACCATCAACAACCGCATTTACCTAATAACAAAACATCATGGTCTCGTCGTTTCTCTCCTCATCAATTCACCCTCTCTTATTTCCCCAAACATCACCTATTCTATTTTTATTTCTTTTATTCTATCATAATCACCAAACCCCCAAATGTCAAACCACCACAAAACCACCGTCTAACACATCCACCACTGTCCTTCAAAAAATTAACCTAGCCTACGTCACTACTACCGTCGACCACCATCGTCGTCCATTGGCTGTCAACCATAGTGAACTGTCATTGTAAGCAATAGTAAACAAAGCCGTTTTTGCATCAAGCCATGGTTTGAACTAAGAACCAATTAGTCGACAAGATTTTGGCTTCGCTCAATCGTAGACAAAATCAATTTTTAGCACCTCTAGTCATCGATTTAGACGATGACGACTTAGAACCTCCTCCACAAGCTACGAGACGAACAATCGCCCCTATTAGAAATTGTCACCGATGAAGCCCAGCTCTGATCAAGATAGAGCGCTCTCAAAGTAGTCATGCTATTTTCGAAAGGTCAATTCCTAACTTGCAACTTGTTTTACAATTACTAACGTACTATGCAGGTTGTTCAAATGAGGTCGAAACTTCCAACGACCGTAGCGAAGGTCTTTCAACCAGAAACGAGTATGTTTCTCAACGTTGAACATAGTCATCCACCACTCGAGCCTGTCGACCACCGATAAATGAGACATCGACACGTCTACACAGCAGTACTAACGATGCTGGAAATTCAAGCCCACCATCCGGCTTGCCTGAAGAAAATGTTCAACCATTGTGAGACAGCCAACATAATAGGCGAGGCCGTACCTGCACTAATCCCACCGAAGGATGATTACGAGTGCAACAGCCCAATTTTTAGTGGTGTCAAAAATAATGGTTTGGGGCCACCAAATCCAGCGGTTAAGCTTGTAAATTTTATTATTTACTATTTACGAGTCAGATAGGATTTTAAAAATATTTTTGAATTGGTAATTTATGTTTTATAATGATTTATTAGGTTCGAGTGGTAAAACCTTAGGTCAAGTGGTTTTAGAAAATGAGATATCGAGATCTCGTTTCTATAAACCGAGTCGTAAATATTTTTATAAATATTTACGGAGTGTCATTAAGGTAGTATTAATGTTTCGTTGAAAAATTTTAACGTTTCGATATTTAATTAATTAAAAAGGACTAACTTGAAAAAGGTGCAAAACTTGTTAATTATAAAAATTAAGTGACTAAATGGCTTAATTAATAAATGAGAGAGGAATTAATAAACAATTATACCTAAATTAAAAGATGATGTGGCATAAGAAGAAAAATAATAATAATAAAAAGGCCATTCAATGGCAAAATGGTAAATAAGTTGAAATAAAAAAATAAACAAATTAGATTTTAAAGTTTTCTAGGCATTTCTTCTCCTTCTCCCATTTTCTGTTCAAACAGACATAGGGAGAGCTCATTGAGCTGGTTTTGCATATTTTTGCTTCATGTGAGTTCAATTCTTACTCGTTTCTTGTAATTTTTATGTTTTTAAGATTGTTACAATTAGGTCCAACTAAACCTTACCTTAGTTTTTTATTTTATTAAAAATTTTGAAAGTTTTCATTGATGAACCTTGTGATTTTTTATATTAAATGATGAATTTGAGATATTAATTGTAATTTAAAAGTATTTTATTAAGTTATTTTTGATTAATTTTCTAATTAGGGACTAAATTGTTGAAATAGTAAAAATACAAGGGTTTGTTGTGAAATTATTGCAAAAATGGGTTGTATTAAATGCCATGAAAATTCATCTATCTTGGATTTGTATTAAAAATGGTTAATTTGCATGTTTTGGGTTCAGGGACCAAATTGAATAAAAAAATAAAACTTTAGGGGCAATTTTGTAAAAATATCAAAATGATAAAATTACATGAAATGAATTTTTTATTGTCTAAATTAATATTTTGAATGAAATTATTAATTTAGATCAGGATCGAGTGAAAAATCGAGGAAAATGAATAATAACCAAAATACCCCTAAATCTTAGTATTTATGCAATCTAGCCAGGTAAGTTTGTATGAACTGTATTCTATATAATTTTCATTAAATTGAGTGTTAATATGTGACTATATTGTGATCAAATTAATGTATATATGTTAGTATGCAAGTTTTCGTGTTATGAAACGACGTACGATGATTACCGAGTCCCGTTTAAACCTTAGAAATTCAGAGGATACAAATGAAATGTCATTGGGGTTTCCAATTTGGTTGTGATCTTGCATGTGACAGCCCAAAATTGACCCTAGTCGGGAAGTGGTTTCGGGACTGTTAAACCGAGTCACCGAAATGTTTGAATATGATATTTATTGTCTAGAATATGTAATTATGAATGTGTGAAAATTTCAAGCTTCGATTTAGTCGATTGCATGTGAATTAAGTCAATAGGACTTATGTGAGAAAATTTTAAAATGTGATAGGTCAATGCGTAAGGACCTATTAGTGCATGTGGAAAAAAGGGGGGATTTGCATGTCAAATTCCCCCTAATAAGTAGTGGCCGGCCATGCTATGGGTGGAAACATGTTGGGAACATGTTGGCCTAGTGAGGTATGTAGGAAAAAATATAATAAGAAGTATGGGGAATAAAGAAATGGAAAAAGGAAAGGATGTGTGTAATTGTTTCTTCCCCTCCCCATTGCCGTGAAAGTAAGAAGGAAAACAAAAAAAAAGTGTCCATCTTTCTTCATTTCCCCTTGGCCGAATGTTCTAAGGAAGAAAGAAAAACAAGTTGTGTTTTTTTTGGTTCTTCTTGGCCGAATTGAAAGGAAGAAGAAGGGAGTGAAGCAATCGGTCATCTTAGGTCACTATTAAGGTAAGGAAGTTTGTACTAGCTTTTGAAATTTTAGTTGATATTGAGTGAGTTATCAAGTGATTTTTGTAAACCATGTTGAAATTTCGATTTTGGGGGTGAGTATGGTTTTCGGCTATAAAAGACTAATAAGGGTGATGATTGTGTTTCATGCTAAACTTAGATGAATAATGGTAGTTGCTCACATCTTGATATCTATGAGTTCCTTTCTTGGTTCTACCATAGACCCCCAAAGTATATGTTTATTTGGTGTTGTTGGAGGTTTATGATAGAAGCTAATGAGTGAGAGTTTGATAGGTACCATGAGGTTAAACTTCATGAGATTGTAAGCTTGTAAGTTGGATGATGAAATTCATGCTTTGTGAAAGTAGAAGGAGCATTCGGCCATGAAGAAAAAAAAGGGGGAAATTTATGATGAATTAAGTTGGAAGCTATTATAATGTATTTGTACATTCGGGTATGGGATGAAAATGTATGAGATGGCTATAATTAGCCTTGTGATTCGGCTCTTGTATATATATATATGCACATGATGTATTGGTATGATACAAATATATATCACCCCAAAGTATATGTTTATATATGGTGGTGGTTTAGTTATGGACTAAATGATGGATGCATATTGAGTTATAATATGTAATGCATTAGTTAGTAAAATGTATGTCATTTATATGTGGTACTAAGAATATAATTTGGCCTCAAAGTAGACATGCATATTCGGCCACATGAGATGGATTGGCGTTGCATGAATTCGGTTAGAGGCAAACATATTGATGCCTATATCTTGGTTAGGACAATCGGCTAAAGGGGAGTGTGGGTTAATATGTTGAGTTGATGCATGATTTCACATGTATGTGACTTTAAAGTCCAATGTATAAATATGGGCTAAGTGCCTTGTGTTCCTCTTTTCGATGCTCAAATGATTAAATCAATTTATTTGTTTAATTAAGCTCAAGAGCAAAGGGGGACTAAATCCGATAAAGGAAAGGAAAAAGTGGTCGAATAGCCATCGGAATCGTTCGACAACATCCGAGGTAAGTTCTTGAGTAAGAGAGCTTAAATTATGATGTGATTAATCATGTTTTAAGCAAATTAAAATCATGCTCTTTGTGTGGCTATTGAGCCGAATTTGCAAGAATGATAAATGTCTTGTGTTTGAGTTTTGCTAATGAAAATGAAATACGAATGGGCCATGATTTATTGTTAAATGTGCATGGTTATTTGAATGATGTCCGGGCTAAGTCCCGAAGGCTTGTGCTAAGTGACAATATCCGGACTAAGATCCGAAGGCATTTGTGCGAGATACTAATTTCGGGCTAAGCCCGAAGGCATTTGTGCGAGATACTAATTCCGGGCTAAGCCCGAAGGCATTTGTGCGAGATACTAATTCCGGGCTAAGCCCAAAGGCATTTGTGCGAGTTACTAAATCTGGGTTAAGTCCCGAAGGCATTTGTGCGAGTTACTATAACCGGGCTATGTCCCGAAGGCATTTGAACGAGGAGCTATATCCGGTTAAATTCCGAAGGTACGTGATTTGGGAATGAATGAACTTGCTGTAAAATTCCAGTTAATACTCCCGAAACATCCCAACATTGAGGTATGTTTCGTATGTGCTTGAATTTAGTTGAGCCCTTACAAATAAGTATTCGCTCAGTTGATAAACGAGCTACCGGCCTTTGGCTGAGTTGATCTTTTGTGTATGTACATGAGGGTTGATGATGTGAAGCAAGTACGATATCGTAAATTTGTGCATATGAAATTATCCGTTTAGCTATATGAATGCTATACTTTTGTTGTGCTGGAATTCCTTGCTCAAAACTTACTAAGCATAAATTGCTTACTCCGTTTCATTGCTCCTCTGTTTTATAGATTTGGTTCTCCAGCTATTGGACTCGGGATCTTGAAGTCAAAGTCGCCCACACTATCAAAGCCCCCCCCCTTTTGGTACAATTTTGGTTGAACTTCGAAATGGCATGTATAGGACTACCCGTTTGTTGTGGGTCGTGGACCCTTTGGACTTGTATAATTTTGGATAGCCATGCGAAAATGGCTTATATGTGTTTGAGTATAATGTTATAATCATTCGGTGTGGATATGCTTGACAAGGATTAGCCATAGGAATGGTTAATCACTATCATAAATTGTGCTATTTATGCAAAAAGGGCTAGTTGAATCATGGAAACCATGAAATAGGTAAAGTCTACCTCAAAGGCAGATGCTGACAGCAGCAGTGATGTAGATTTGGAAAATCACTACAAATAGTAGGAATGGAATTAAATAGTGAATAAATTATGTAAACAAACCTTGATGAATCTACTTTCATAGGAAAGTAACGAAACAATCATACGGACAGTATGTTAAGAGATATTCAGGTTCTCGTGAGACAGGGCCAGAACGGTTTCTGGATTCCCTGTTCCGACTTTGGAAATTCATTATAAATTAACCAGAGATAATTAGGAGTCATACCATATATGTATAGATTCCTCTCTGAGTCTAGTTTCTATAGAAACAAACGGCATCAGTATTGGAGCCCTGTACAAGGAGATATCCAAGTCGTAATGTGCAAATGTCAGGGTAGTCGATCCCTGTAACATGGGAGACTTTGACTAATAAACTGTACTAATTGGCCTGACCAAAAATTCTAGAAAAAAATATGTAGATGGGCATATTAGTGTAGTTTCAGGGAAAAATCACGAAACTAATTTTCGAGTTGTGAAACTCAAGATATAATTTTTAAAGCGACTAGTACGCAGATTGGCAGTGTCTGGGAAATATTTTTTATAAGGGGTTTAAAGTCTGTTAACACCTCGTGTTCGACTCCGGTGTCGGTCTCGGGTTCGGGGTGTTACACTGCATGTGTTGCGAACACACCACGACTCTCTTGAGCTTCCCGATTAACAGCTCTCTTGAGCTTCCCGATATTTAGCTCGCAAGAGCTTCCCAATATATAACTCACATGAGCTTCTTATTATATGGCTCGAAAGAGCTTCCCGTTTACATGCTCGTATGAGCATACATGCATATGAATTGACAGATAACAATTCTGTACACTTCATGTGTACTACCCAAGTATCCAACGATATTCTAAACGGTTCAATGGGAAATGCTCTGTTACGAGATGATATGAGTTTGATACGAACTAATACAGGTATATATATGAAATGTATGAAAATGATGGTACATGATATATGGATATAATGATATGGATGATATATGTTTATGAAGAAAAGGTAAGAGAATGATATGTATCATGACATGTATATATGTAAATATCTTTGATATGTTGATACATGGAAATTATGTAAGCTGAGATGAGTAATAAACTCAAATGTGACATGTTGAGAAAATAAGTTTATCAATGTTGAATTTATATGAAATATGTTCAAGTTCACTAATAAGTGTTGTTGTTTGATGCTTAGGCAAGTGCCAAGCTATTGGTTAAATGGTAATATGTTTATTTATAAGATGCATTGAACGGGTAAGTACTCGAATGAAAATATGCTAGTGCTCATGAAAGAGTGGTAAGGTTTAAGTTATGAAATTTCTTATGAAATGACTTATCATGTGATTAATTCGAAAAAGACTATGTTTAAATGCACTAGCTTCTGGCTATAGTTGAATGATATGCTTATGATTGGTGTGTTATGCATATGGAATGAGTGTGGAAAGTAAAGAAATACAAATGAAAATAAAGAAATTTGGAAGATTTAAAGTTGTTTAAAATCCTACTATGCTAGGAATAATATGTATAAGTGATGATGTTGATTTATTTACCTTATGAGTTGTTGAATATAACTTCATGAGTATTGTGGTATCAATATTGGATCATTCTTGATATGTATAAATTTCATATTTGAAATGAACTGATATGGTTAAAGTTTATACGAGCTTACTAAGCATTCATTGCTAAAGTATTTGTTTTTCTTTACTTTTCAGATTACCGGAAGCTTGATTGGGTTGGAAGCTTGTCAGAGTTATATCACACTATCCATCGGTTCTATTGGTACTTTTAAATGTTTTTATTTTGATTATAATGGCATGTATAGGTTATTTTTGGCTAAATGTTGGCCTATATGTGCTTTGTTGAGTTTAGCCACTCATTTGGCTTATGTTTTGGTATTTTGATATGTGCTTAATTTGTCTTAAAATGTTGATGTGTCGAATGATTTGTGGTTGTATGTGAATATACTACATGTTTAGGGATTGATTTTACTTGTTTTGGATGCTATAATATGACTTTTTTATGTGCACAATGTTAACTAAAGGTACATGCCTTGTTGGGTGAGAAAAATGGCTTATAAAATTGCCTATTTCTGTCCACACGGGCAGAGATACGGGCATGTGTCTCAGTTGTGTGTGACACATGGCTAGGTGACACAACTGTGTATCCCCTATATCTTTTAAAAGAAAGCAAGTCAGTGAGTTACACAGCCTTAGACACGGGTGTGTCTCTTGACCGTGTGAGTCACACTGCCTAGTCACACAGCCGTGTAACCCCTGCAGTGTTGTAAATATTAAATGTTTCTAAAAAAAAATTTGAGTTTCCGATTTAGTCCTGATTTGTTTCTAATGTCTATTTTGGGTTTTTAGGGCTCGTATAAGGGACAATATTTATGATTTTGATTGGTTTTTGACATAAATGCTATATGATATGAAATGTTTGCATTTTCTATCTGTTTGATTTATAAACTCTAGTAATGCTCAATAACTCTGTTCTGGCTACGGATTTGGGTTAGAGGTGTTACAACGAGGGTCTCTGAACTTTTCAACCCCAGAGCATTGCGCAAGATTCGACAACATTCGAAAATGTCCACTCCCAATCTATAAGCAAATTAATCTTTACACCATTAATATGTTAAATATTCGTGATGCAGTGATTAGCTATTTTGATGCCATTGGTTGGAGTTCATTTGCAAATATTTCATTTAGTGCATATTATGATTTAATTTATTGAATTCTACACAAAATTATCTTCGATATTGATGTGTTACGAAATGTCGAAACGCAAGTCATTTTCTATTTTCGGTTAATTGGTAAAGACTTTAGGATGTCAATTTCTGATTTTAAAATTGCCATAGGTTTCGTTGACCTTGACAACATTCAAACTGATTCTTACCATACTGCTTTGTTAGATAATCCAAGTAACTTTGATGCTCAAGATGTTTATTGTGCTTCAACTCATTTTAAAAATCAACTTTATAATCCAAAGACCTCTAAGGACTTGTTAGTGCATGAACCTGCTTTGAGATATATTCATCGATTTTTAGCCTTTCGTTTTTCAGGTCGAAATGATTCGTCATCTACTTTAACTAAAACTAATTTTTTTGTGGTGTATGCATTTTGGATTTAAAGTTAATTTAGGATATTGGTTTGTACAGAACTTTCATGTAGTTTCACGCTCTAATTGACCACTAATACTTGGCCCTTATATTACAAACTTAATCTCTCAACTTTTTCCCTCTGAAGTCAATTTCTTGTCCTTAACATGTGCATATGCAATGGATAGTCTAGATGAATATTGTTTGGATTCTATGGGTTTTTTCGCAGGCACCTCTATTGGGTATTATTTCACTCCTCTAGGTACACGAACTGCTCGCGGTAATAAAGTCTTTCGCCAACGTCCAAATTTTACTACTAAAGAGCAAGGGGAACAACCTCTTTCATCTATAGAAGCACGTTTAAGCCGAACCGAAGCTCGACTTGAAACAATGGAAACTCGAGTCTCCACAATCTTCGACATCCTGCAAAGTTGTTACTCCTGAAAGATGGAAATGTGCAAGTGTACACAATCGTAACAAGTAATAAAGTGACAAGTAAATATCGAGTTATCGTACCCACAGGGACTATGAAAAGAATTATTTATGAATGCAATTAAATACACTTTGGTGAAGAAAAATATTTTGATTTTGATGAAGTGATTAAAAAATAAAATTTAACTAAGTAAAATAAAATAAAATAAAAACAAAAGTTCCAATACATGATTTCAAAAGATTATTTTAATCAAGATGACATAATTGTGATAGATTAATTACGTTTCTTAACTTATAATTACTAAACTCATGCTCATGTTATTACGAATAAATTCACGGCAACTTGGTAATTTGCTAATTACTTCTCATACATACTCATTAAATTAACTAATCTCTTGAACATTTTCAAATGCCAATTCAAACAATTAATCAATCTTCATAAGTAAATGAAAGGCTAATGTAGCGTTTAATACCGTCGCTAATTTAACCCTTAGCTACCGTAGAAGATTAAACATGCACTAATTAAGAATTGTGACAATTAATTAAAATTTTAACACGATTAAATAATTAATTCATTAGGTACCTTACAATTCAAGAATAAATTTAATCATGATTTTACTTAATCAAACAACTTACAAAGGCCTATAACAACACAAACACAATTTTAACAACTTAAACGGACAAAATGCATTCAACCTAACAGAATTAAATTTAAGCCATATTAATTAAAATAAACATACCAACATAACAAGTATTCATAGACATGTTCATAACAATAATAAAAAATTAAAGGATAAGGAACTAGAATCAAATCTGGTGTTTCTCTGAAGCTTAACTAGTTTGCTCCGCTCATCCTTCCCCGCTTGTTCTTGTTGAACTGAGGCTTTTACGAGCACTTGAATGCTGCTATCAATGGTGGTTGAAGGGAGAAAATGAGAGAGAAGTGAAGAATGAAAGGATGAGAGGTGTGTTAGAAATGAGCAGCCAAGGGGGGTATTTATAGGTTGGATAGGCTCCTAAAAATAGAAAAAATCAACAGCCATAGACTCCCCCCATAGACGGTCACACATGTGGCAAGTTTAAAGCTTTCAAACTTGCTAAATTTAGTTAGGGGAAAATCTACAAAGGCTTGTAAGTGGAGGGGTTTGAATGTAATTTCAAGGAAGCTTCAAGGCCTATTTTGCAAGCCAAATAATCAGCTAAGTAAGCTGATTGGGTCAGTATGCTGGACGGCTTTTGGCAGCCCATTGTTCAGTTGGATCAGTCTTCTTGGTTTAGCACAACTGGGCCTCCTTCCATAATTTAATTAATAATAAATATTTAACCAAAAATAATTTGCATTAAAATTAAAATTAATTATATTATGAAATAATATTAATAAATTGGACCGTCTTAAGTTGGAAAATTGATTCGCCTCGATGATTCAAAAATCACTTCTCTATTTTGCGCTTCTAGTACTGTCTGCTGAGCCATTTTCGCCCTTTTTGCAAATCTGTCGAAAACAAATCAAAATTAATCAAAATTTATTATAAAATTAATTAAATTCAACATGTTAATAATTTAAGTACAATTTAATTATTTTATAATTATTATATATTTTTCGACAAGAATGACTACGAAATTGCATGAATTTGAATTAAAAATGGCATGAAAAAATGTGTATACTTTTGTGTTTCCAACTCCCAATGCTTACAACATTGTTAGAAACACGTGAGGAGTATTCTTAACATTTCTATTTGCTTGTTGTTTGAGTTACTATACTTTATTGCATATAAAACATGCTTGAAGACAAGCATAGATTAAGTGGGGGGAATTGAAATGGTAAGTATGCATGGTTAATTGTCTTTTGCTACATGTTTCTCTTTTACATATGTTTAATCTTATGCTGGATTTATTCGATAATTTGTTTGACATTGAGCCTCTAATTTCATTACTTAGTCAATTTGGACAATTGGGTAATATTTGAATTAAAGTGTTCAAATATTTATATTAACTGACATGTGTGTTTTAAAGTTGATATATGTAATTAGATTTTTCATGAAAATTGATTGTTTGGTAAAAATATTATATTGTCTTGTAAATAAATAAATGAAATGAAATAAATAAATAAATAAATAAAAAAGGTTTAAGTTATAAGTGAAGTTTTCAGAAAAGTGACCGAATTTAGTAACAGGGATGAAGTGCTTGGGTTGTCATCTTATCTCGCGTAAAAAGGTCCAAGTGACGAACCGAAAACTTGCAAACATTTCGCTAATTGAGCTGTTAAAAAAAGGGATCATTTGGAGACGCGTCAAACTGAGTAATTGAGGTAGGGTGCTTGGGTTGTCATCCTAGTTCGCGTAAAATGGTTTGACTACATCCAAAAAATTTACTGCATGATTAATTGAGAATAATACCTTGCAAATTTTGTGTCAAACTCAATTTAGTGAAACGATTTAATTTACATGTTTCAATTTTATGGACACTTGTTAACCAAACTAGGTATTTTGAGCACTTATTCATTTTTTGCCTATATTGTTTGCATTGATCATGGAAGCGAAAAATAGGCATGATTTCTAATAAGATATTGAATAATTTCTTGTAACACACCTAACTTATATCCATTTTCGGAATAGGGTTATGAGGCATTTCCGATCAATAAACATCATTTTCATACTTATAAGCAATCATAATCAAAGTCTATATAAATCATTCACAATGTCCCTTATATAGGTCTACGGAACCGTAAAACATGCTTAGAAGTGGTTCTGGACTAAACCAATAACATTCACAAACTTTGGGAAACATAGAAAATTTTCAAAGATATAAAGGTTACACGCCCGTGTGAACAGGCTGTGTGCCTCACACGGCTACTAGACACACCCGTGTCACAGACCGTGTGAAAACAGGGCATACATACTAACTTGCACCACATGGCCGACGACACGCCCATGTGCCAGGCCGTGTGAAAATTAGGGAGGTTACTGACTTGGGTCACACGGTCGACCACACGCCCATGTGCTAGCCTGTGCGCCACACACGGTCAATAGACACGCCCGTGGGTCTAGGCCATGTCAAAACTGTAGGGTATACTGATTTCAAATCGAAGGGTACCCCAGGGGACACACGATCATGTAACATGACTGTGTGTCGTACAGGCTGAGACATACGCCCTCTGCCCGTATGGACAAAAATAGACTATTTGCAAAGCCAATTTTCCACTTTATACTCATGCACATTTAGCAACCAATTTGAAACCATTACAACATATAAATAGGTAGCCAAACATACCAATTCATATACACATATTATGCCATCTATGCACAACCATTTCAACTATCCAATTCCACAACCAAAACCTACCAAATTATTATGCCAAGATCATTAAACTTGCAGAACATCTATATGCATTCTATCATCACATTTTTACTTATTTCATGCCACATAACATACCATTACAACATCACATAATCAAACCATACATAAGGCATCATATACATCACATAATCAACTTATCAAACTCATCACTTAGGCCAACTTAAATAGCCAAAGTTAAACCAACATTTACAAGCCAAATCACATGGCTAAAATCACAACTCAAAACATATCAAAATGACACTAGCCTATACATGTCATATACCATATATACAAAGCTTCAAAAGTACCAAAAAGTAGTCGATAGTGTGATGATGGTTCCCGATGTTCCCCGATATCTGAACTAGCTTCGATGATCTATAAAACATGAAAAGAACACACAAAGTAAGCTTTAAAAGCTTAGTAAGCCATATGCAAATAAAACTATCATATAAACATATTCATATCAGTTCAAATATGTTAAACATAGCTTAACATATTCAATTTCACAAACCTTTCCATTATACACATATCCAATATCATATTTAAATCCATCAATAAGTAATTCATGTATAAGCACATATAGATACACAAACCTTTCTTAATGCATAATTATTCACATTTACATGTAAATTCATCAATTGCATCTCATCTCAATGCTCGTATGAATCTCATATGTCCCTGAACCACTTAGCTCACTCATATAATCTTTCTCAACTTAACTTTTCCCGTTGAACCATTCGGAATTGTTAAGGATACTTGGAAATCACATAAGCTTGTGCAATGCCATATCCCAAATATGGTCTTACATGTAAATACATATCGATGCCACTATCCCAGACAAAGTCTTACACGAAATCACAATACGATGGCAATGTACTAGACATGGTTTTACACGTAATCTCAATACAATGCCAATGTCCCAAACATGGTCTTACATGTAATCACATCTCGATAATCTAATGTCATGACATTCATATCCTATGTTATTCCTAAGGTTCGTACGGGACTTTCGAATGCCAAAACTTAGTAGATTCTTGCTCGTAATAGCTATTTTAACATTCATAATAACTCAATGGTAAGTGATCACATATAATCAAATTTTAAAGCATTTATTTGCATATGAACTTACCTTGTAGTTGATATAAACGGATGAAATCAACTACTCGTCAACTTTCGATTTCCCCCGATCTAAATCCGATTTCTTTCTTTCAGGATCTATATCTATTCAAAATTAATCTATTTAATCATCAAATCAAAAAATTTCATCCACAAATGCATAATTTATCCAATTTGCAATTTGGCCCTAAACTTTTCCATTTCTTTCAATTTAGTCCCTATTGCAAAACAACACAAAATACACAAAATTTCAATAAACTCATGTTAGGCCGAATTCTCCTTAGGTCCCTAGCAGCCCATATCTTTCAATTATTTTACATTTTGACCCCTCAATTTACAAATTTTACAATTTAATCCTTAATACACATTTTTATCAAAAATCACTTAATTAAACATAATAATCTATCAACAAAGATTTATTTTCCATCATCAAACATTCAAGAACACATGAATTCATCAATGGAAACATTCAAAATCATTAACACTTTCAAAAATTGAGGCATGGGCTAGCTAATACTCAAAGCAATGATCTCAAAAACGTAAAAATCATAAAAAAATACCAATAAAAAATCATACCTTAATTAAGCTAGTACTTGGCCGAATGCTTTAAAACCTAAGAATGGTTTTCTTTCTTCTTCAACAATCGGTTAAGTGATGAAACCGAGGGCCTCGTTTCAAAAAAATACGCCATCTGGGGGCTTTACCGGGACTAACTAGTAAAAGGCCTAGAGCCGGAAGCGATCTTAGAAACCAATCGCGCCCCGGTAAAAAATCTCAATACCGTATTCGTTGGCTTTTTTATTTATTTTATGTTTAATTACTAAATTACATATTTAACCTTAATAAATTAACTTAAAAACTTTATAATGCATGTCCATAAATATCCATTATCACAATCAATGGTCTAATATCAACATAAGGACCTCTCATTTAATGCCTCATAGCAAATAGACACCATTATCAAAAAGAATGCAACTTTTTCATTTTACGCGATTTAACCTTTTTTTTAAATTAACCACTTAAACGATAAAATTAGCTCACGAAATTTTCAAACATGAATATTCACATGCTATATACACCAAAAATAATATTAAAATAATTTTATAACCTCAGATTTGTGGTTTCAAAACCACTGTTCTGATTTAGCTAAAACCAGGCTGTTACAACTCTCCCCCTTAGGGATTTTCGTCCTGAAAATCTTACCAGTGAATAAGCTTGGATATTTCTCTCTCATAGCATCCTCCGGCTCCCACGTAGCTTCTTCGACCCCGTGTCGATACCATAAGACTTTCACTAATGAAATTTTCTTATTTCTCAATTCTTTAACCTCGTGATCTAAAACTCGAATTGGTTCCTCTTTGTATGTCATATCGGGTTGAGTCTTAATTTCAAAGGGAAAAATCACATGCGAGGGATCTGATCTATATCGTGGAAGCATCTATACATGAAATACATTATGAATCATTTCTAACTCAAGTGGTAGCAACAATTTATAAGCAACCGGCCTAATACGCACAATAATCTCATATGGCCTGATGAATCTCGGGCTTAACTTGCATTTTCTGCCAAATTTAGGTATTTTCTTCTACGGTAACACTTTCAAAAACACTCGATCCCTGATTTGAAAGTCAATATCTTATCGTTTCAAGTCTGCGTACGATTTCTAACAATCTGACGCTGTTTTCAAACTTTCACGAATCACTTTCACTTTTTGTTCAGTCTCTTTAATCAAATCCACCCCGTGAATCTTATTCTCACTGAGCTCAGTCCAATATAAAGGTCTTCGACATTTTCAACTGTACAATGCTTCGTAAGGTGCTATTTTTATACTCGAATGAAAACTATTATTATACGCAAATTCAATCAATGGAATGTATTGTTCCCTTGTACCTTCAAACTCAAGAATTCAACATCTCAACATATCCTCTAGTATCTGAATGATCCGTTCGGATTATCCATTCGTCTGTGGATGAAAAGCAGTACTGACGTGTAGTTTCGTACCTAATGTATCTTGCAGTTTCTTCCAAAACCGCGATGTAAATCTCAGATCTCTATCCGAAACAATAGAAATAGGCGCTCTGTGCAATCTTACAATCTGAGAAATATAAAACTCAGCTAACTTATCAAGTGAATAATCCATTTGTACCGGAATGAAATGAGCCTATTTGATTAATCTATCAACAACCACCCATATCGCATCTTTCTCACTTGGAGATAGAGGCAAACCTGATACAAGATCCATCATGATTCTGTCCTATTTCCACTCGGGAATCATAATCGGCTGAAGTAACCCAGACAGTACTTGATGTTCAGCTTTAACTTACTGAAAGATTAAACATTTCGAAACGAATTCAGAGATGCCATGCTTCATACTAAACCACCAATAATACTATTTTAGATTATTATACATTTTCGTGCTTTCCGAATGTACAGATAAACGACTACTATGAGCTTTGTTCAAAATCATCTGAATCAACTCTGAATTTCTCGGAACACAAATTCGGCCTCTGAATCTCAAACAATCATCAGGATCAATCCGAAATTCTGAATCAGGGTTCAAATCACACTAAGCTCATTTTGTTAACATTTCATTATCAACTTTTTGAGCTTCACAAATCTATTGTAAAAATAATGGTCTCGCTTTCAACTCAGCTACAATCGAGCTATCATTAAACAAAGCTAATTGAGTATTCATTGCACGCAAAGCAAATAAAGATTTCTGGCTTAAAGCATCAACAACAACGTTGGCTTTCCCCGGATGGTAGTCAATCACAAACTCATAATCTTTTAACAACTCTAACCATCTTCGTTGTCGTAGATTTAGGTCTTTTTGAGTCATCAAATATTTTAAGCTTTTGTGATCAGAATAAACGTGACATTTCTCACTGAACAGATAATGGCGCCAAATTTTCAACGCAAACACAATAGCTGCTAACTCTAAATCATGTGTCGGGTAATTCTTTTCATGCGGCTTTAACTGTCTCAAGGCATAAGCTATAACTTTTCCTTCCTGCATTAAAACACAACCCAATCTGTTCAACGATACATCACTATATATCACAAATTCTTTACCCAATTCTGGCTGTACTAACATTGGAGCTTCAGTCAATAAAGCTTTCAACTAATCAAAATTTTTCTAGCACTTTTTTGACCACTTGAATTTAACGTCTTTCTGAAGCAGTCTCGTCATCAGGGTTGCAATAATAGAGAAACCTTTTAAAAATTGTATGTAATAACCAGCGAGTCCTAAAAAGCTACGGACTTCAGATACATTTCTCGGAGGCTTCCAATCCAATATTGCTAAAATTTTGCTCGGATCATCTCGAATACCTGATGCTGACACAATATGTCCTAGAAAATTGACTTCACGCAACTAGAATTCACATTTCCTGAACTTCGCAAACAACTGCTTATCACGCAAAGTCTGTAGCACTATTCTCAAATGCTCAGTATGTTCAGTTTCATCTCGTGAATATATCAATATGTCATTAATGAATACAACAACAAATCGGTTTAGGTACGGTCTAAATATCTAGTTCATTATGTCCATAAAACAGCAGGTGCATTCGTTAATCCAAAAGGCATAACTAAAAACTCATAATGTTCATACCTCATTTGGAAAGTGGTTTTCAGCACATTGAAGTCTTTAACTCGCAGTTGATAATAACCTGATCTCAAATCTATCTTTGAAAACACTGTAGCCCCTTTCAATTGATCAAACAAATCATCAATCCGCGGTAAAGGGTATTTGTTTTTTATCATCACTTTGTTAAGCTATCGATAGTCGATGCACATTCTCATAGTTCCATCTTTCTTTTTCACAAACAAAACTGGTACACCCTAAGGAGAATAACTCGATCGTGCAAAACCTCTATCGGTTAATTCTTGCAACTGAGCTTTTAGTTCTTTTAACTCTGTCAAAACCATTTGATACGGAGCTATCAATATCGGAGTAGTTCCCGGCATTAACTCAATACCAAACTCAACCTCTCAGATCAGTGGTAAACCTGGTAACTCGTTAGAAAACATATTCGGATACTCACACACAATGGGCACTAATTCAATCTTCTTTTCAGTCACTTTCGTGTCTAACACATAGGCCAAGTAAGCTTCACAACCCTTTCTAACATATTTTCAAGCTAACATTGAAGAAATCACTGTCAGCAAACCATTCAAATCATCTGATTCAATCCGAATAATCTCATTATTCTGACATCTCAAACCAATCGTCTTTCATTTACAGTTCACTATCGCATCATACAGTCTTAACCAATCTATACCCAGAATTATATCAAATTTTTTGAATGGCAACAACATCAGATCAACCGGAAAATAAGAATCTTGAACCATTAACGGACAGTTCTTACATACTATATCAATCAAGACACATCTGTCTAAAGGGTTCGACACTCTAATCACAAATTCAATAGACTCTACAGGTAAAGTTTTATTGGATACTAAAGTTTCACATACATAAGAATAAGTTGATCCTGGATCTATCAATGCAATCATAGTAGTTTCATAGAGAGTGAAAGTATTGGTAATAACATTTGGAGATAAAGCTTTTTCACAAGCGCGAATAGCATAATCTCTGGCAGGTGCTCGAGCTTCAGATCTCACAGTCGTGTCTTTGTTATTCTCTGGCTACCACTCACATTGCCCGTGTTTCTGGGTGGTCTACTTTTAGCTGCAATTTTACTCGACCTCGTATTTTGCACTATCTCTTGCTCAACCAACTCAGGCTATTCAAGGATGAAATGATCTAATGATCTACATTTGAAACAAGCTCGATCATTCAATCTACAATTGTCGGGATTTCTTTTACTGCTATGTTTGCACTCAGGCTGATTAGGCCTGATGTTACCAATATTAGCTACTAAGGTAGCTTTCGAATTCACAAATAGTCTGTCTTGATCACATCTAGAATAACCCACAATAGCCTCTGAACGGCTAAAGTCATCTCAGAACTTCTTGGATGCCAAATGAAATGACTTACTCAATAATTTTTTTGTACCTCTCTAGCTTCCGAGTCAAATTTTCTTTCCTTTTTCCCGAGTTTCTTAGCTTTACACGCTCATCCGACAAGTACAACAAACTCTTTTATTTCCAGAATCCCGGCTAACAAGTGGCTATCTTTATTCAAGCCATCTTCAAATCTCTTGCACATAATTACTTCAGTCGAGACACATTCTCATGCATATTGACTAAATCTTACAAATTCTCGTTCATATTTCGTAACAGACATACGGCCCTATTTCAGTTCAAGAAACTCTTTGCGTTTCTGATCTATGAATCTCTAACTGATGTACTTCTTTCTAAACTCAGTCTGAAAGAACTCTCAAGTGACTCGTTCTTTTAGGACCACTAATATCAACGTTTTCCACCAATGGTACGCCGTATCTCTCAAAAGTGAAACAACACATTTAAGACATTCTTCAGGAGTACATGACATTTCATTAAACACTCGTATTATATTCTCGAGCCAAAATTCAACTCTTTCAGCATCATCATCAATAGTAGCACGAAACTCTTCAAGCCTATATTTTCTAATTTTATCAACTGGAGGCTTACTCAATTGAATCAGATTTACAGCTTGTGGCATGACAGAGACTTGTGGAGGATTAGATGGGGGTGGAGGTTGGGGAGTAGCTGGATTAGTTCTAATATACTGTATGAACCGTTCGTTCATCATCTGGAAGAAGGCTTGTCTAGCCTTTCCCTCATGGCTACTCGAAACAAGTCTAGAATCAGATTACACTGCCCCTTGAATGGGAACGGGTGCATTACTTTCAACAACGTCAGCTACGGCTCGATCGGAATCCATTTTCTATATAAAAAATACATTTTAATTGTCAGGAATTATCACACTATCGCAGTTTATATATATGGCATGTATAGCTACACTCTTACACGCTATGTTAATCCTAGAATCGACTAAATCGTAGCTCTGATACCAATAAAATTTAACACCCCTAACCTGTATTCGTCGTCAAAATAGGGTTACGAGGTATTACCGATCAATAAACATCATTTTCATATTTATAAGCAATCATAATCAAAGTCTATATAAATCATTCACAATATCCTTTATCTAGGTCTACGAGACCTTAAAACATGCTTAGAAGTGGTTCGGGACTAAACTGATAACATTCACAAACTTTGGGAAACATAGAAAATTTTCAAAGATATAAGAGTCACGTGCCTCACATGGCTACCAGACACGCTCGTGTCACAGACCGTGTGAAAACAGGGCATACATACTGACTTTCACCACACTGCTAAGGACATGCCCGTGTGTCCGGCCGTGTGAAAATTAGGGAGGGTACTAACTCAGGTCAAACGGCTGACCACACGCCTATGTGTTATACATCTCGAAATAGGGCCTAGTCGGAACAGTGATTTTGGGACCACAAATCCAACATCAAAATATTTATTTTATGATTATTATGAGGTCTAGAATATGAGTATAGGTATGTGTTAAAGTTTCATGAAGACATTTTATGAATAAGTGACCAATTGGAAATTAGGGACTAAATTGAATAAGTTGTAAAACTTGAATTCTAGAAGAAATTTGTATGAAATTGCTTTATATTATAAATTAAAAGGTCTTGAGGAGCAAATTTCCCAATTTCTAAGTTTTTAGACAAAAATGGGTTTGTATGTATGAAATTTTAAAGAAAGAGCTTATGGGCATTTTGGTCATTTGACATTTTAATGAAATAAAATAGGAAAAAGAAGGCAAAAATCAACCATTTTCTTCTCCACGGCTGCCAAAAGTTGAAGGGACACCATAGCTAGGTTTTCAACATTTTCAAGCTCAATAGTAAGTGCTCTCAGGCCCCGTTTTTAATGTTCTTCGTATTTTTGAAATCTCAGCAGCTTATTCTCTCTATTTTTACCCATATTTCATGCTAAGGTTCATGTTTAAAAATTTACCCATGCATGAGTTACTTGTATTTTGATGGTTTATGGAGGAATATGAAAGTTGGGTGAGTGTTAAACATCTTTTTCTAGGTGGTTTTCATGAAAAACCCCTAAAAGGACCTTTTTTGCAAAAGGTGTAAAATATGTGGTAGAAATGAGAAATAATGGAAAATGTGGGTTGCCATAAGAGGTAAAACATTCATCTAGGCTTGGGTAAGGTAGAAATTGCATGCATTTCATTATACGAGCCTAGGACTAAATCGTAAACATGTTAAAGGCTAGAAGCAAAACGATCATTTGGGGTGAAATTTAGACTTGAAAAGTATAATGTGAGGTGTTAATGATCTATTTTTATTGTTATAGACCCCAAGGAATAAATTCCGGAGGTCGATCAAGAAAACTGAAAGGTTTCGGAATAACCGGAACACGATACAGAACGAGTACCAGGTAAGTTTGAATAACTAAAAGTAAACTCATAATATACTTAATTGTATAATTTATGAATGTATGAATATTATATTTGATGGTGGAATGAAAAACCTATGAAATGTATTTTTGGTAATGACATGTGACAAATTTCCCGGTTGAGGTTGAAAATGAAGTTCGATGGATGAACCATGTTTCATGTGATTTTGAGATCCTGTGTGTGTTGTAGAAAGGATTTAGCCAAGGCGGGTAATCCGTTGATCTCGATGATAGAAAGGATCTAGCCCGGACGAGTGTTCCTTAAGTGATCGAGCCCCCTGAGGAATATATGTGCATAAAGGATTTAGCCCGGACGGGTAATCCGATTAGGGTCTGAATTTAGCCTGGACTGGTAATTCAGATCCGAGCTCATTAAGGATGTTTGTCACTATAAGTGATTTAGCCTGGACTGGTAATCTCACCGTAGAATGTATGGTTCACGGGAGTTCATGTCTAAAAATGATCATTCCTAAGAATTGACAGTAAAAGGATAGTCCATCGAGATTTCCTAGAAACTCAGTGGGATTAATATGGAATACAAAGATGAAATGGTGAATAATGAGCTCATCTAATGATAAATTACATGATGTATTATGATTGTGACTAACTTGTGGATTGAATGCAAGTGCTAGGGAAACCATTTCATTCTAGTCAGTTATATTGCTTATTATGGTTGTATGTTAATTATCGGTAAGTTTACTTTCTAGTTATCCGAGCTTACTAAGCATGAAAATGTTTACCCCTCTCTTTTCCCTGTCTTTCAAAGCTCGAGGACTCGTAAAGGTTGGAAGACAGTTGGAGAGTCAACACACTATGAACTACTCCAGCTTTGGTACATAAATACTTTATTTTGTTCAGTGGCATGTATAGGTATTTTTGGGTCATTTTGTCATATGTGTCATTTGGCTAGCAATGTAAAGCCTTGAATGTTATGTCTATTCATTTTGTGTATGACCTTGATATATGGCCTGTATTGGTGTAGGTTGCTATCCTACTAATCATGCAATTTTACTTATTGAAATGATTACATGATATATTATGAATGGATACGATAAATATGACCAATTCATTTGAAATTGGGAGGATCATAGTTGACAATGAGTTAAAAGACGAGCCAAATCCGATATTGTGATTAATGAGACTGTAATCCTTAATACAAAAAGGGTAACCTAGCATGTACGAAACCAATGATATATGGTTTACATGCAATTGACAATTATGATAGAACTTGAGTGTAATTAGGTCATATTAGATATCACTAGAAGCTATAGATGAGAGTGGGCAATTGAGGGTGACCAAAGCCTTGAAAAGTAGCCTAATAAGGTCCACACAGGTAGACACACGGGCGTGTGTCTTTGCCGTGTGAATCTAATAGAATGCTCAAGTTTTGGACACGGGGTGACCACATGGGTGTGTCTAGACCGTGTGAAGGACACGGGCGTGTGCCTTTGCCTATGAAAACCCCTGGAGGTTCGAATTAGAAAATAAATTTAACCAATTTCACACGGGTTGGGGACACGGACGTGTCCCAATGCACACGGGCGTGTGTATAATCTCAACACGGGCGTGTGAGGCATTAACCTATAAGTTTTCCTCAGATCTTTAGTTTGGTCCCAAACCTTTCTCAATGTTTGTTTAGGGCCTTGTAGGCCCAAAATTGGGACACTGCAATGTTAGTGGATTTGTTTTAAGTTGAAACAAAATTTTATAACCCATATTTTCCGTTTATGCTCGCATATATGTCCAGTAACACCTCGTACTTGTCCCTGGTCTCAGGTACGGGTAAGGGGTGTTACATTTAGTGGTATTAGAGTTACGGTTGAGTCAGTTCTAGGACTACCATAGAGAGTATTGGATTTCACTATACATGCCATTATTTGAACATTAATAGTATGATATCTCCTAACTGTTTAAATTGTTTTTAAATATAGTAAATGTCTTCCAATCAAGCACAAGATGAGTTCGAGGGAGCCGAGATCCATGCTCCAACTTTCGTACATCAAACTGTTTCTAGTAGTAGTAGAAGGTCTATGTCTGAAGGCCGGGAAGAGGCCAAGGCCACATTCTTCAAAATGATGGATGAGTGGTTTGGGGATTACTTGAGGAATCGCCGCAACATGCCACGACCTCCGTCACCCCCTAACCAACCTAATGAGGAAGTACCACGAGGTATAGTATCTATGAGAGTTGGTAAAGCCCCTGTAGACAAGCTTAGAAAGTATGAAGCTGAATAATTTAGAGCTAAGATTGATGATGATGTCGAAAAAGCTAAGTTATGGCTTGAGAATACTACACGATTATTAGATAAATTGTCGTGCACACTTGAGGAGTGCTTGAAGTGTGCCATGTCCCTCCTGAAGGATACTGCCTACCACTGGTGGAAGACTATATCTTCTGTAGTGCCAAAGGAAAACATTACTTGGGAATTTTTCCAAGCAGAGTTTAAAAAGAAATACGTTAGTCAGAAGTTCTTAGACTCAAAGCAAAAGGAGTTCCTCAAACTCAAACAAGGAAATAAGACTGTAGTAGAATACGAAAGGGAGTTCGTAAGGCTAAGTCAATATGCAACTGAATGGGTCCAAACCGAGCCAGAAATGTGTAAACACTTCAAGGAAGGTTTGAATGAGGAAATCAAGTTGTTGATTGGGATTCTTGAGATACGAGAGTTCGCTGCATTAGCTGATCAAGCCAAGAAGGCCGAAGAGTTTAATAACCAAAGAAAGCAAGCTAAGAGAGAAGCTCGAGCTTAGAGTAAGAGGTCCAACGGTAAGATGCTCTCATTTTCTACGAAGAAATCAAGGAGCCAGCATGAACGTTCCACTTTATCGGTAGGATATTCGGGTAAAACGAGAGGCTCCAAATGACGAAATCAGAGGTCTTCCTCCCTGATGGTGACTAGTGTGGGGAGTGTAAAAGACCAAAAGCTGAAGTGTAAAAGTTGTAACAAATTTCACTCTAAAAAGTGCCGAATGAAGAACGGTGCATGATTCAGATATGATTCACTTAATCACTTTCTCAGAGACTGCCCAAAACGAGATGAAAAAGAAGTAGAAGTGACTCCGAAATTGAGTACTCCTATTACTTGATGTAGACCTCTAAGGTATCCTGGAAGTGCTAGTGGCAGTCGAGTCGCGGCTAAAGATGCTACAAAATCAGAGGCTCGAGCCCTGGTGAGAACATACGCAATACACGTTCGAGAGGAAGCATCTGTTCCCTATGTCATTACGGGTACTTTTTCTCTTTTTAATCCATGTGTTATTGCCTTAATTGATCCGGGGTCGACACATTTATACATTTGCATGAGATTGGTGTCCAGTATGAATATATCTATTGAACTTACGGAATTTTTCATCAGAGTGTCGAATCCATTAGGTAAGTCAGTTTTTGTGGATAAAGTCTGCAAGAACTGTCCTTTGACGATTCAGGGTCATTGTTTTTCGGCTGACCTTATGTTGTTACCTTTTGATGAGTTTAACGTAATACTTGGTATGGATTGGTTAGCCCTGTATGATGTGATTGTAAATTTTGGTAGTAAGTATATCGTATTGAAGTGCCCAAATGGTGGAACCTTAAAAGTTGATCCTAGAGAATTAGATATGTCACCGGTTGTAATTACCTCGATTGTTACTCAAAGATATATGAGAAAAGGGTGCGAAGCCTATCTTGCTTTTGTACTGAACACTAAAGAAATGGAATTGAAGATTGAGTCTGTACCGGTAGTGTGTGAATATTTAGATGTGTTTCCAGAGGAATTACCTGGACTACCCCCTGAAAGAGAAATAGAGTTTGGCATTGAATTGTTACCAGGGACAGCTTCTATTTCAATTGATCCGTATAGGATGGCACCAACTGAGCTGAGAGAGTTGAAAGCATAGTTGCAAGAGCTGATGTATAAAGGTTTTGCAAGGCCCAGCTTTTCACCTTGGGGTGCTCCTGTATTATTTGTAAAGAAGAAAGATGGTTCAATGAGGCTATGTATAGACTATCGGTAATTGAACAAGGTAACTATCAAGAATAAATATCATTTGCCAAGGATCGACGATTTGTTCGACCAATTGAGGGAGCCACTATATTTTTTAAAATAGGCCTGAGGTCCGGCTATTATCAATTGCAAGTTAGAGAATTGGATATGCCTAAGATAGCTTTTAGAACCAGGTATGGTCACTATGAATTTCTTGTCATGCCATTTGGGTTGACGAATGCACCGGCCGTATTCATGGATCTAATGAATAGAATCTTTCGGCCATACTTGGATAAGTTTGTCGTTGTGTTCATTGACGACATTTTGATTTATTCCAAGGATGAGACGGAACATGCGAAGCATCTGAGAACTGTGTTGCAAACCTTACGGGAGAAACAATTACATACTAAGTTTAGCAATAGTGAATTTTGGCTCCGAGAGGTAGGATTTTTTGGTCACATTGTTTCGGGTGAAGGCATCCGAGTTGATCCAAGCAAGATCTCTGCTATTGTCAATTGGAAACCGCCTAAAAATGTAACCGAGGTTAGAAGCTTTTTGGGCTTAGCTGTTTACTCCCGAAGGTTTGTGAAAGGATTCTCCATGATAGCAATTCCAATGAAAAGGTTGCTACAGAAAGATGTTAAGTTCGAATGGACAGATAAGTGTTAGCAAATTTTCGAGAAGTTGAAAACATTGTTGATTAAAGCTCCAGTCTTAGTATTACCTGAGCCGGGAAAAGAGTTTGTGGTCTATAGTGATGCATCCTTGATTGGACTAGGTTGTGTACTCATGCAAGTTGGCAAGGTGATAGCTTATGCTTCACGGCAGTTAAAGCCACACGAGAAGAATTATCCAACACATGACTTAGAACTTGTCGCTATTCTTTTTCTCTTGAAAATATGGAGGCATTATTTATACGGTGAGACTTGTTGTATATTTACGGACCATAAGAGTTTGAAGTGTTTGATGACTTAAAAAGAATTAAATTTGAGACAGCGGAGATAGTTAGAATTGATTAAGGATTATGAGTTGATCATCGATTATCACGCGGGAAAGGCGAATATGGCCGCCAACGCATTAAGCACAAATTCGTTGTTTGCATTGAGAGCCATGGATGCTCGATTGGCATTGCTCGATGATGGTTCAGTTTTGGCAGAGCTTGAGGTCAGATCGACATTTTTTCAGGAAATTTGTGATGCCCAGACTAATGATAGTGACTTGCAAGCTAAAAGATTTCAGAATGAGTCGGGTATTGAGTTAGATTTTTGGGTTGGTTCTGATGGATGTTTAATGTTTAGAGATAGGGTTTGCGTGCCCAAAAATGATAAGTTTATTCATAAAATTTTGCGAGAAGCACATGATAGTTGTTTTTCTATCCATCCGGGAAGTACCAAGATGTACAATGATTTGAAAAAAATGTACTAGTGGAAAGGCATGAAAAGAGACATCTCCAAATTTGTATCGAAGTGCCTGATATGTCAGTAAGTCAAAGCTGAACATCAAGTACCTTCAGGATTGCTACAACCCGTAATGGTTCCCAAATGGAAATGGGACATAGTTACTATGGATTTCGTGACAGGTTACCCCGAAAAAGAAAGATGCTATATGGGTTGTGGTCGATAAACTGAAAAAGTCGGCTCATTTTATTCCGGTAAGGATAGATTTCTCACTTGATAAGTTGGCCGACTTGTATGCATATGAAATTGTGGGATTACACGATGTACCACTATCAATAATTTTAGATAGAAACCCGAGATTCACTTCGAGATTCTGGAAAAAGTTGCAAGAAGCTTTGGGTACAAAACTGAATTTTAGTACAGCTTTTCACCCACAGACTGATGGTCAGTCTGAGCGGATGATAAAAGTCCTTGAGGATATGTTTCGATGTTGCATCCTCGAATTTCAAGGTAGCTAGGAAAAGTACTTGCCATTGGTAGAGTTTGCCTATAATAATAGCTTTCAAACGAGTTTGAAGATGGCACCGTATAAAGCCTTATATGGCAGGAAGTGATGAACACCATTGTATTGGACTGAACTCAAAAAGAGTCAGATTCATGGAATTGACCTGATCAAGGAAACTGAAGAAAAAGTTAAAGTAATTAGTGACTGTTTAAAAGTGGCCTCGGATAGGCAAAAGTCATATGCTAATTTAAAAAGAAAAGAGATTGAATTTCAAGTCGGAGATAAAGTATTCTTGAAAGTATCCCATGGAAAAAGGTATTGAGATTTGGCCGAAAAGGCAAGCTGAGTCCGCAGTTTATTGGACCGTACGAGATCATTGAAAGAGTTGGACCATTAGCTTTTTGATTGGAATTGCCACCTGAACTGGAAAAGATTCACGACGTGTTTCATGTATCCATGGTAAGGCGATTTCGATCAGACCCCTCTCATGTAATTTCACCGACTGAGATTGAAATTAGACCGAACATGACTTACGGTGAGGAACCACTCAAGATTTTGGCTCTAAGAAATAAAGATGTGGCTTTGGTAAAAGTTTTATGGCACCGACATGGTGTGGAAGAGACTACATGGGAGCCAGAAGAAACCATGAGAAGCCAATATCCGAATCTGTTTACTGGTAAGACTTTCGAGGACGAAAGTCCCTAAGGGGGAGAAATGTAATATCTCGAAATAGGGCCTAGTCGGAATAGTGGTTTCGGGACCACAAATATGACATCAAAATACTTATTTTATGATTATTATGAGGTCTAGAATATGAGTATAAGTATGTGTTAAAGTTTCGTGAAGAAATTTTATGAATAAGTGCTCAATTGGAAATTAAGGACTAAATTTTAAAACTTGGATTCTAGAAGCAATTTGTATGAAATTGCTTTAGATTATAAATTATAAGGTCTTGAGGAGCAAATTGCCCAATTTTTAAGTTTTTGGACAAAAATGGGTTTGTATGGATGAAATTTTAAAGAAAGGGCTTATTGGCATTTTGGTCATTTGAAATTTTAATGAAATAAAATGGGAAAAAGAAGGCAAAATTCAGCTATTTTCTTCTCCATGGCTGCCGAAAATTGAAGGGACACCATAACTAGGGTTTTCAACATTTTCAAGCTCAATAGTAAGTGCTTCCAAGCCCCGTTTTTAATGTTCTTCGTATTTTTGAAATCTCGGTAGCTTATTCTCTCTATTTTTACCCATATTTCATGCTAAGGTTCATGTTTAAAAATTTACCCATGCATGAGTTACTTGTATTTTGATGGTTTATGGAGGAATATGAAAGTTGGGTAAGTGTTAAACATCTTTTTCTAGGTGGTTTTCATGAAAAACCCCTAAAAGGACCTTTTTTGCAAAAGGTGTAAAATATGTGGTAGAAATGAGAAATAATGGAAAATATGGGCTGCCATAAGAGGGAAAAACATTCTGCTAGGTTTGGGTAAGGTAGAAATTGCATGCATTTCATTATACGAGCCTAGGGACTAAATCGTAAAAATGTTAAAGGCTAGAGACAAAACGGTCATTTGGACCGGGGGTGAAATTTAGACTTGAAAAGTATCATGTGAGGTGTTAATGATCTATTTTTATTGTTATAGACCCCGAGGAACAAATTCTGAAGGTCGATCTAGGAAAACGAAAGGTTTCGGAATAACTGGAACACGATACAGAACGAGTACCAGGTAAGTTCGAATAACTAAAAGTAAACTCATAATATACTTAATTGTATAATTTATGAATGTATGAATATTATATTTGATGGTGGAATGAAAAACCTATGAAATGTATTTTTGGTAATGACATGTGACAAATGACCCGGTTGAGGTTGAAAAGGAAGTTCGATGGATGAACCATGTTTCATGTGATTTTGAGATCCTGCATGTGTTGCAGAAAGGATTTAGCCTGGGCGAGTAATCTGTAGATCTAGATGATAGAAAGAATCTAGCCCGAACGGGTGTTCCTTGAGTGATTGAGCCTCCCGAGGAATATATGTGCATAAAGGATATAGCCCAGACGGGTAATCCGATTAGGGTCTGAATTTAGCATGGACTGGTAATTCAGATCCGAGCTCATTAAGGATGTTTGTCACTATAAGGGATTTAGCCTGTACTGGTAATCTCGCCGTAGAATGTATGGTTCACGGGAGTGCATATCTGAAACTATCATTCCTAAGAATTCACGGTAAAAGAATAGTCCATCGAGATTTCCTAGAAACTCAACGGGATTAATATGGAATATAAAGATGAAATGGTGAATAATGAGCTCATCTAATGATAAATTACATGATGTATTATGATTGTGACTAACTTGTGGATTGAATGCAAGTGCTAGGGAAACCATTTCATTCTAGTCGATTTTATTTCTTATTATGGTTGTATGTTAATTATCGGTAAGTTTACTTTCTAGTTATCCGAGCTTACTAAGCATGAAAATGCTTACCCCTCTCTTTTCCCTGTCTTTCAGAGCTCGAGGACTTGTAAAGGTTGGAAGATGGTTGGAGAGTCAACACACTATCAACTAGTCCAGCTTTGGTACATATATACTTTATTTTGTTCAGTGGCATGTATAGGTATTTTTGGGTCATTTTGTCATATGTGTCATTTGGCTAGCAATGTAAAGGCTTGAATGTTATGTCTATTCATTTTGTGTATGGCCTTGATATATGGCCTGTATTGGTGTAGGTTGCTATCCTACTAATCATGCGATTTTACTTGTTGAAATGATTACATGGTATATTATGAATGGATACAATAAATGTGACCAATTCATTTGAAATTGGGAGGATCACAGTTGGCAATGAGTTAAAAGACGAGCCAAATCCAATATTGTGATTAATGAGACTATAATCCTTAATACAAAAAGGGTAACCTAGCATGTGCAAAACCAATGATATGAGGTTTACATGCTGCAATTGACAATTATGATAGAACTTAAGTGTAATTAGGTCATGTTAGATATCAGTAGAAGCTATAGATAAAAGTGGGCAATTGAAGGTGACCAAAGCCTTGAAAAGTAGCCTAATAAGGTCCATATTGTTAGACACATGGGCGTGTGTCTTTACCATGTGAATCAAACAGAATGCTCAAGTTTTGGACACGGGGTGACCACACGGGCGTGTTTGGGCCGTGTGAAGGACACGGGCTAAGGACATGGGCATGTGCCTTTGCCATGTGAAAACCCCTGTAGGTTCGAATTAGAAAATAAATTTAACCAATTTCACAGGGGTTGGGGACACGGGTGTGTCCCAATGCACACGGGCGTGTGTATGATCTCAACACAGGCGTGTGAGGTATTAACCTATAAGTTTTCCTCAAATCATCAGTTTGGTCCCGAACCTTTCTCAATGTTTGTTTAGGGCCTCGTAGGCCCAAAATTGGGACACTGTAATGTTAGTGGATTTGTTTTGAGTTGAAACGAAATTTTATAACCTGTATTTTCAGTTTATGCTCGCATATATGTCCAGTAACACCTCGTACTTGTCCCTGGTCTCGGGTTCGGGTAAGGGGTGTTACATGCTAGCCCGTGTGCCACACATGGCCAATAGTCACGTCCGTGTGTCTAGGACGTGTCAAAACTGTAGGGTATACTGACTTCAAATCGAAAGGTACCCCAAGGGACACACAGCAGTGTAACATGACCGTGTGTCACACACGGCTGAGACACACGCCTGTGTCTTTGCCCGTGTGGACAAAAATAGGCTATTTACAAAGCCAATTTGCCACCCTATACTCATGCACATTTAGCAACGATTTTGAAACCATTACAATACATAAATAGGCAGCCAAACATACCAATTCATACACATATTATGCCATCTATACACAACCATTTCAACTATCCAATTCCACAACCAAAACGTACCAAATTATTATGCCAAGATCATTAAACTTGCATAACATCTATATGCATTCTATCATCACATTTTTACTTATTTCATGCCACATAACTTACCATTAAAACATCACATAATCAAGCCATACATAAGGCATCGTAAACGTCACATAACCAACTTATCAAACTCATCACTTAGGCCAACTTAAATAGCCAAATTTACATCAACATTTACAAGCCAAATCACATGGCTAAAATCACAACTCAAAACATATCAAAATGACACTAGCCTATACATGTCGTATGCCATATATACAAAGCTTCAAAAGTACCAAAAAGTAGTCAATAGTGTCATGATGGTTCCCGATGATCCCTGATGTCTGAACTAGCTTCGATGATCTATGAAACATGGAAAGAACACACGAAGTAAGCTTTAAAAGCTTAAAGCCATATACAAATAAAGCTATCATAAAACATATTCATATCAATTCAAAAATGTTAAACATAACTTAACATATTCAATTTCAAAAACCTTTCTATTGTACACATATCCAATATATATTTAAATCCATCAATAAGTGATTCATGTATAAGCACATATAGATACACAAACCATTCTCAATGAATTGTTATTCATATTTACATGTAAATTCATCAATTGCTTCTCATCCCAATGCTCGTATGAGTCTCATACGTACCTTAAGCACTTAGCTCTTTCACATAATCTTTCTCAACTTGACTTTGCCTGTTGAACCATTTGGAATCGTTAAGGATACTCGAAAATCACATAAGCTCGTACAATGTCATATCCCAGATATAGTCTTACATGTAAATACTTATCGATGCCACTGTCCCAGACAGGATCTTACACGAAATCACAATATGATGCCAAGGTCCCAGACATCATCTTACACGTAATCTCAAGACAATGCCAATGTCGCAGACATGGTCTTACATGTAATCACATCTTGATAACCTAATGTCATGACATTCATATCCTATGCTATTCCTAAGGTTTGTACAGGACTTTCGGATGCCGAAACTTAGTAGATTCTTGCTTGTAATAGCTATTTCAACATTCATAATAACTCAATGGTAAGTGATCACATATATTCAAATTTTAAAGCATTTATTTGCATATGAACTTACCTCGTAGACGGAATAAACGGACGAAATCAACTACTCGTCAACTTTCGATTTCCCCCGATCTAAATCTGATTTGTTTCTTTCAGGATCTATATGTATTTAAAATTAATCTATTTAATCATAAAATCAAACAATTTCTTCCACAAATGCATAATTTAGCCAATTTGTAATTTGGCCCTAAACTTTTACATTTCTTTCAATTTAGTCCCTATTTCAAAACAACACAAAATACACAAAATTTTAATAAACTTATGTTAGGCCGAATTCTCCTTAGGTCCCAAGGAGCGCATATCTTTCAATTATTTTACATTTTGACCCTTCAATTTACAAATTTTACAATTTAATCCTTAATACACATTTTTAAGTCACTTAATTAAACATAATAATCTATCAACAAAGATTTATTTTCCACCATCAAACATTCAAGAAAACATGAATTCATCAATGGAAACTTTCAAAATCATTAACACTTTCAAAAATTGAGGCATGGGCTAGCTAGTACTCAAAGTAACGATCATAAAAACGTAAAAATCATCAAAAACCGATCTAAAATCATACCTTAATTAAGCTAGTACTTAGCCGAATGCTTTAAAACCTAAGAATGGTTTTCTTTCTTCTTCAACTATTGGTTAAGTGATGATAATGAGAGAAAAATGACTTTTGTTTTATTTATTTTATGTTTAATTACTAAATTACATATTTAACCTTAATAAATTAACTTAAAAACTTTATAATGCATGACCAGAAATGTCCATTATCACAATCAATGGTCTACTATCAACATAAGGACCTCTCATTTAATGCCTCATAGCAAATAGACACCTTTATAGAAAAGAATGCAACTTTTGCATTTTACGCGATTTAGTCTTTTTTTTTTAAATTAACCACTTAAACGATAAAATTAGCTCACAAAATTTTCACACATACATATTCACATGCTATAAACACCAAAAATAATATTAAAATAATTTTACAACCTCATATTTTTGGTTCCAAAACCATTATTCCGATTTAGCTAAAATCGGGCTGTTACATTTCTAATGTATGAAAGTACAATATGCTTGAGGGCAATCTTGAGCTAAATAGGGGGGATTTGATAGCTTGTTCATTTTGCATAATCTACGTGTTCAACTCGACTTCTTCTCAAATTAATCCCTACGAATTAGTGCATTTTGTGTTTAAATATTGTTAGGAACGAAATTCTGGCACTTTAAATCAAAGACAAGCAAACAAAGGGCTAAATTGAAGCATGGGAAAGAGAAGAGGGACCGAATTGTAAGTTTGGGACATTTGAGGGGCCAATCAAATTTTGACATTGTAAAAGCCAAAATTAGTAAATTAAATCTGAAATTATTTTGTAGTTAGTGGTAGGTGGAAAAAGTCTAAAATTAGCATGTGGATTTTGTATAAATAAGTAGGGTGGTGCACTTGAAAAAACACATGTGATTTGCTTAAACAATTGAATAGAAAAACAATTTATTTCTTTCTTATTTTGCATGAAAGTGTGCAGACATTTTGCCAACTTTTGTTTCCAATTCAACTTTTGGCATAATTGTTTCTCAAGCCCTTCCCCTTCCGTCTTTCTCCATTATCATAAAATCCACTTTCATAATCCATAAAGCATGATTAATTTCACGCTTCACTAAATTCTAACTTAGCTTTAGGTTGGTATTCTTTCCGGTCAGGAATAGTTAGATACGTATTCGTACTAAAAATCCTTCCAATTGGTATTCACTATTTTTCCGAAATATCGGGATTCACAAATTCATCTCTTAAAGTTAACTCGGTTTCAAATCAAAAAGCACGTTGGGTTGGAGTCATGTTTGCAGACAATTGGGAAAACGAGTTCACCATGCTGTATTTGGATCTCTGAGAACAAATCAAGGGGGATAGTGATTGGGTTTAAATGTCCCGCGCGGTTGAAGTCATTAATCTGAGTAAGGTTCTTCAGAACGCAAGGCTGTCGAAATCTTGAATCGCAAATGCGTGTATCGCAGTTAGATGATCGACAAGGGTTGATTCGCAGGTCATACCGAGGTCAACTACGAAAGGAAGAATTATGCCAAAAGTTGAAAAGTTGGCAGAATGCCTGCACACTTTCACGCAAAATAAGAAAGAAAGAAACTATTTTTTCTATTCTTGCTTAAGCAAATCAGGTGTGCTTTTTCAAGTGCACCATCCTACCTATTTATACAAAATCCACATACTAATTTTAGGCTTTTTCCACCTACCACTAACTACACAAAATAATTTCAGATTTAGTTTACTAATTTTGAATTTTACAAGGTCAAAATCTGACTAGTCCCTCAACTATCCCAAATATACAATTATGTCCCTATTCTTTTTCTCATGCTTCAATTTAGTCCCTTGTTTGCTTGTCTTTGATTTAAAGTGCCTGAATTTTGTTCCTGATTATATTTAAACACGAAATGCACCAATTATTAGGGATTAATTCGAGAATAAGATGAGTTGAACACGTAAATTATGCAAAATGAACAAGCTATCAAGTTTGTTGAGTTGTAAAATCTTATTTTATTACCCTAACTCGATTTGAATTTTTTTTTCAAATCAAGTCTAGTGAAATGAAATTCGAGTCAAGTCTAATCGAATCTAGTGAAATTGTTAGAGTTAATTAAAAAATTAAATATGTCAAATTACTTGTTACAATATAATTAATTTCATGTTAGAACACATAAATTTGAAACTATATATATTTGAAAACTCTTTTAAAGCAAAATAAGAGAAAAAAACTAAATACTTTTGTATGATAAACTTGAATAGGTAATTTATTTGTTTAAGTCCTCAAAATTATTATTTTGAATTTTTAAATTTTTTTATCTTTTTCCTATATATTTTTTAAATTTGCTTAGAATTTTTATTTTTTTAAATCATTAATTTTTGGAATTTTTATAAATATTTAAAATTTTAAAAAATATTTTGAATTATTTTGTAGTTTTGTTGAGAGAGATTGTAACACCCCGAACCCGAGACCGACACCGGAGTCGAACACGAGGTGTTAACAGACTTTAAACCCCTTATAAAAAATATTTCCCAGACACTGCCAATCTGCGTACTAGTCGCTTTAAAAATCATATCTTGAGTTTCACAACTCGAAAATCAGTTTTGTGATTTTTCCCTGAAATTAGACTCATATGCCCATCTTCATATTTTTTTCTAGAATTTTTGGTCTGGCCAATTAGTACAGTTTATTAGTCAAAGTCTCCCATGTTACAGGGATTGACTACCCTGACCTTTGCGCATTACGACTTGGATATCTCCTTGTACAGGGCTCCAATACTGATGCCGTTTGTTTCTATAGAAACTAGACTCAGAGAGGAATCTATACATTTATGGTATGACTCGTAATTATCTCTGGTTAATTTATAATGAATTTCCAAAGTCGGAACAGGGAATCCAGAAACCGTTCTGGCCCTGTCTCACGAGAACCTGAATATCTCTTAACATACTGTCCGTATGATTTTTTCGTTACTTTCCTATGAAATTAGATTCATCAAGGTTTGTTTACATAATTTATTCACTATTTAATTCCATTCCTACTATTTTTAGTGATTTTCCAAATCTACATCACTGCTGCTGTCAGCATCTGCCTTTAAGGTAGACTTTACCTATTTCATGGTTTCCATGATTCAACTAGCCCTTTTTGCATAAATAGCACAATTTATGAAAGTGATTAACCATCCCCGTGGCCAATCCTTGTCAAGCATATCCACACCAAATGATTATAACATTATACTCAAACACATATAAGCCATTTTCGCATGGCTATCCAAAATTTATACAAGTCCAAAGGGTCCACGACCCACAACAAACGGGTAGTCCTATACATGCCATTTCGCAGTTCAACCAAAATTGTACCAAAAGGGGGGGCTTTGATAGTGTGGGCGACTTTGACTTCAAGATCCCGAGTCCGATAGCTGGAGAACCAAATCTATAAAACAGAGGAGCAATGAAACGGAGTAAGCAATTTATGCTTAGTAAGTTTTGAGCCAGGAATTCCAGCACAACAAAAGTATAGCATTCATATAGCTAAACGGATAATTTCATATGCACAAATTTACGATATCGTACTTGCTTCACATTATCAACCCTTATGTACATACACAAAAGATCAACTCAGCCAAAGGCCGGTAGCTCGTTTATCAACTGAGCGAATACTTATTTGTAAGGGCTCAACTAAATTCAAGCACATACGAAACATACCTCAATGTTGGGATGTTTCGAGAGTATTAACTGGTATTTTACAGCAAGTTCATTCATTCCCAAATCACGTACCTTCGGAATTTAACCGGATATAGCTCCTCGTTCAAATGCCTTCGGGACATAGCCCGGTTATAGTAATTCACACAAATGCCTTCGGGACTTAACCCGGATTTAGTAACTCGCACAAATGCCTTCGGGCTTAGCCCGGATTTAGTATCTCGCACAAATGCCTTCGGGCTTAGCCCGGAATTAGTATCTCGCACAAATGCCTTCGGATATTAGCCCGGATATTGTCACTTAGCACAAGCCTTCGGGACTTAGCCCGGACATCATTCAAATAACCATGCACATTTAACAATAAATCATGGCCCATTCGTATTTCATTTTCGTTAGCAAAACTCAAACACAAGACATTTATCATTCTTGCAAATTCGGCTCAATAGCCACACAAAGAGCATGATTTTAATTTGCTTAAAACATGATCTAATCACATCATAATTTAAGCTCTCTTACTCAAGAACTTACCTCGGGTGTTGTCGAACGATTCCGATAGCTATTCGACCACTTTTTCCTTCCCTTTATCGGATTTAGTTCCCCTTTGCTCTTGAGCTTAATTAAACAAATAAATTGATTTAATCATTTGAGCATCGAAAAGAGGAACACAAGGCACTTAGCCCATATTTATACATTAGACATTAAAGTCACATATGTACGGAATCATGAATCAAACTCAACATTTTAGCTAATTTTTCCCCCTTGGCCGAATATGCATGTCTATTTCGGGGCCGATTTCAACACTTAATACATTCTACAAGTATGGTCACTTGTATTGACTAAACACCCTTTTGTTTCAAGTTCAAAACTTGGCTAATACACACATATACACACTAGTAAAGCATCCTCTCCCTTTCCATCAATTTAACACATGCATTGCTCATTAACATGCAAAAGTTATATTCGGCCTTAGCACACAACTTGCTAGCCGATTCTTCTCCATTTAGCAACCAATGCACATATGTGCTCACTCAAAAATGCTAAAAAGAAGGTTCAAGAATCATCAAGCCACCATCACATGCATCATTAACAAGCTTCATATTTAGCATGCAATGGCATTAACACAAACTCCACCTAGGCCGAATCTTAACTCATCCTCATGCCTCATCACCACAACATCAAACATCAACCAAGAATGATGCATCCATGGCCGAGTGTCATTTCCATCACATAGCAAGATTTTGGACCATGGGCTAGGTAGAACTCAAGCTAACAACTAAAACATGCATGCATATCATGGAACATCATCAAACATACCTTAGCCTAGCTACATGCATGGCCGAACCTCTTCAACCTTTCTTCTTCCTTCCTCCTTAAAATTTTTGGCCAAGGATGAACCAAAGGATGAGCATTTTTTTCTTTGTTTTTTTCTTTCTAGTTTCGGCTAAATGAAGATGAGAAAGGATGAACAAAAATTTTCTCCTTTCTTTTCTTTAGCTCACGGCAATGGGGGGGGGGAAACAACTACATACATTTTTTTTGTATTCATCATACTCCTTTTCATTATTTTATGCCCATGCCCCTTATTTTATTTTTTCCTACATACCTCACTAGGCCAACATGTTCCCAACATGTTTCCACCCATAGCATGGCCAACCACTAGCTCAAATTTTGGGAAATTTGACATGCAAACCCATCATTTTCACAACATGCATTAATAGACCATTTTAAATTAGCCTATCATATTTTCACCATGTCTCATATCAATCCCTATTTAATAATTTCTCATGCAATTGGTAAAATTGGAGAATGAAACTTCCACATACTCATGTACACACATAATAAGCATAGAATATGGAAATCAATTATTTTTATGACTCGGTTTTGTGGTCCCGAAACCACTTCCCGACTAGGGTCAATTTTGGGCTGTCACAACTCTCCCCCACTTAAGAAATTTTCGTCCCCGAAAATCTTACCGGTAAATAGGTTTGGGTATCGTTCTTTCATCGAGCTCTCAGTTTCCCAAGTAGCTTCCTCGATCCCGTGTTTGAGCCATAACACCTTCACTAACGGAACCCTTTTGTTTCGCAACTCCTTCACTTCACGAGCTAGGATATGCATCGGCTCTTCTTCATAACTCATATGGGCTTGAATTTCAACCTCTGATGGGCTAATTATGTTATGGATCAGATCGATAGCGTCGAAGCATCGAAACATGAAAGACGTCGTGAATCTTTTCAAGCTCAGGGGGCAAAATCAATCTATACGCAACCGGACCAACTCGTTCGGAGATTTCGTACGGCCCAATGAATCTCGGGCTCAACTTGCCCTTACGGCCAAACCTGAGTACCTTTTTCCAAGGCGAAACTTTAAGGAACACTTTATCTCCCACCTGATATTCAATGTCCTTTCGTTTCAAATCCGCATACGATTTTTGACGATCTGTGGCTGCTTTCAGACTTTCACGGATTACCTTTACTTTCTGTTCAGCATCCTTAATCAAATCAACTTCGAAAATTTTACTTTCACCGAGCTCGGTCCAAAACAACGGTGTACGGGATTTACGACCGTACAAAGCCTCGTAAGGTGCCATCTTAATACTTGATTGAAAACTATTATTCGAAATCAAAGGTAAATACCGTTCCCATGAACCACTGAACTCGAGGATGCAACATCTCAACATATCTTCAAGTATCTGAATTATCCGCTCAGATTGACCATCGGTTTGGGGATGAAAAGCAGTGCTAAAATGCAGCTTGGTACCCAAAGCTTCTTGCAATTTCCTCCAAAATCGCGAGGTGAATCTCGGA
This sequence comes from Gossypium hirsutum, assembly GCF_007990345.1. NCBI lineage: Eukaryota > Viridiplantae > Streptophyta > Magnoliopsida > Malvales > Malvaceae > Gossypium > Gossypium hirsutum. The sequence continues at coordinate 64,614,268 of NC_053434.1, forward strand.
TCTCTATCCGACACGATAGAAATAGGTACCCCGTGTAATCTCACAATCTGAGAAACGTACAATTCAACTAGTCTATCCAATGAAAAATCCATACACACGGGGATAAAGTGAGCCAACTTAGTCAGTCTATCAACAACAACCCAAATCGCATCCTTCTTACTTGTTGACAATGGCAGTCCGGACACAAAGTCCATTGTGACTCGATCCCATTTCCACTCGGGTATCATGATCGGCTGAAGTAATCCTGAAGGCACTTGATGTTCCGCTTTCACTTGTTGACATATTAAACATCTCGAAACAAAGTTGGAGATGTCTCGTTTCATACCATGCCACCAAAACCAACGTTTCAAATCGTTGTACATTTTCGTACTCCCCGGGTGACTTGACATTCGGCTACAATGGGCTTCGTTCAGAATCATCGAAATGAGTTCCGAACTCCTTGGAATACACAAACGACTTCTGAACCTCAAACAATCATCATCATCAATTTCAAACTCCGATTCCTTGTTCGGAGCACACTCAGCCCGTTTTGCAACCAATTCATCATCAACTTTCTGGGCTTCACGAATTTGATGAATCAATAATGGTTTGGCTTTTAATTCAGCTATTAACACATTGTCGGGTAGAACAGACAAGTGCACATTCATCGCTCGTAAAGCAAACAATGATTTCCGGCTTAAGGCGTCCGTAACCATATTAGCCTTTCCCGGGTGGTAATCAATGAGAAGCTCGTAATCTTTCAACAACTCAAGCCAACGCCTTTGTTGCAGATTTAAGTCTCTTTGAGTCATCAAATTTTTGAGACTTTTGTGATCCGAAAATACATGGCACTTCTCACCAAATAAGTAATGTCGCCATATTTTTAAAGCAAATACGATGGCAGCTAGTTCAAGATCATGGGTCGGATAATTTTTCTCATGTGGCTTTAATTGTCTCGACGCATAGGCCACCACTCGACCTTCTTGCATTAATACGCAACCCAACCCAAGTAGGGATGCGTCACTATAAATGACAAACTCTTTGCCTGATTCGGGTTGCACTAAAATTGGAGCTTCAGTCAAATAAGTTTTTAGTTGATCAAAACTTTTCTGACATTTCTCCGTCCATTCGAACTTAACATCCTTTTGAAGTAGCTTCGTCATTGGTGTGGCTATCATCGAGAAACCTTTGACAAATCGTCGGTAATAACCGGTGAGCCCAGGAAGCTCCGAACTTCGGTAATATTTCTTGGAGGCTTCTAGTTAAGTATGGCTGAAATTTTGCTCGGGTCAGCTCGAATACCCGATGCGGATACCACATGACCCAAGAAGCTAACCTCTCTTAACCAGAACTCACACTTACTGAACTTAGCATATAACTGCTTATCCCGTAAAATTTGCAACACTAGCCTCAGATGCTCAGCATGTTCGGTCTCATCTCTTGAATAGACCAAGATGTCTTCAATGAACACAACTACAAACCGATCCAAATATGGTCTGAAGATCCGATTCATCAAATCCATAAATACCGCAGGGGCATTTGTGAGCCCAAACAGCATCACTAAGAACTCGTAGTGACCATATCCCGTTCTGAAAGCAGTTTTGGGTATGTCCGAATCTCGAATTCGCAACTGATAATAGCCCGTTCTCAAATCTATTTTTGAGAACATTGAGGCTCCCTTCAGTTGGTCGAACAAATCATCGATACGCGGTAACGGATACTTGTTCTTTATCGTCACTTTATTCAGTTGACGATAGTCAATGCACAACCTCATGGTTCCGTCCTTCTTTTTCACGAACAATACTGGTGCACCCCAAGGTGAGAAACTTGGTCGAGCAAAACCTCTATCCGTCAATTCTTGCAATTGAGCTTTCAACTCTTTTAACTCGGTTGGTGCCATACGATACGGAGCTATCGAAATCGGCGTAGTCCCAGGTACAAGCTCAATACCAAACTCTACCTCCCGAACAGGTGGTAAACCCGGTAATCCTTCAGGAAAAACATCCGGGTATTCACAAACCACCGGCACAGGTTCGGGTTTCTTGTCTAATTCTTTGTCATCCAGTACATACGCAAGGTATGCTTCACACCCTTTTCTTACATATTTCTGGGCCAACATTGCTGATATTACAGCTGGCATCCCCTCCAAGTCCGTAGACTCAACTCGGATTACTTCGTTATTTGCGCACCTCAAATCAATAGTCTTGCTTTTGCAATTCACAACCGCATCATGCGCGGTCAACCAATCCAAACCAAGAATAACATCAAATTCATCAAACGGCAAAAGCATCAAGTCCGCCGGAAAACAGGAACCTCGAATTTCTAGGGACATTTCTTACACACTTTGTCGACAAGCACGTAACGACCCAAGGGATTTGACACCCGAATTACGAACTCAGTAGACTCAATAGGTAAAGTCTTACTGGATGCTAAGGTTTCACATATGTAAGAATAAGTAGAACCGGGGTCAATCAAAGCAATTACATTAGTATCAAAGAGAGTAAAAGTACCGGTAATAACATCAGGCGAAGAAGCATCCTCGCGGGCACGTATAGCATAAGCTCTAGCAGGCGCACGAGCCTCGGATCTGGTCGTAGCATCTCTAGATCCTCTCTGACCACCACTAGCATTGCCCGTATTTCCAGATGGTCTACCTCGAGCAGTGGTAGCACCCGGTTTCCCACTCTGATTTTCATTCTGTTCAAACAACCTCGGGCAATCTTTAATGAAGTGGTTAACTGATCCGCACTTGTAACAGGAGCGGTCAGGGAATCTACAACTCCCCGAATGCCATTTACCGCAATATCGACATTTCGTTCTATCTCGACGTTCATTCCCAACACTGGCGACCAAAGTGCCTCGTGTACCCACAGGGGGTCGATCACGATCTCGTCTAAAAAGGCCCGAAGTGCCTCTAAACTGGCCCGCATCATCTCGAAATTTCTTCGATGCCTGTTGAAGAGACTTTCCCGAAGATCTTTTACGAAACTCTCCAGTTCCCACATCAACTTTTTGTTTTTCTTTTCTAAGCTCTTCGGCTTTACAAGCTCGCTCGACCAGTACTACGAACTCTCGTATTTCAAGAACGCCAACGAACATTTTTATATCTTCATTCATCCCATCCTCGAAGTGTTTACACATGATAGCCTCAGACGAAACACATTCCCGAGCGTATCTACTAAGTCTAACAAATTTTTGCTCGTAATCAGTAACTGACATGGAACCTTGCTTAAGCTCAAGAAATTCCTTCCGTTTTTGATCAACAAATCTCTGACTGATATACTTTTTCCGAAACTCAGTTTGGAAAAACTCCCAAGTTACTTGCTCTCGGGGCACAACAGAAGTCAGAGTACTCCACCAATAATAGGCAGAATCACGTAGCAAGGAGATAGTACACTTTAGGTATTCATCGGGTGTACAAGATAGCTCATCGAGTACCCGGATAGTGTTGTCCAACCAAAATTCAGCTTGCTCGGCATCGTCGCTATCCGTAGCTTTAAATTCAGTAGCCCCATGTTTTCAGATTCTGTCAACTGGGGGCTTATTTGACCTTATTTGGTCAGTTACCGGAGGTATTGTAGGTGCGGGGGTGGTATTAGTTGGGAATGGAGGTTGTGGGACAGCCGTATTAGTTCGAATGTATTGGTTGAACCAATCATTCATCACGCTATAGAAAGCTTGTCTAGCTTCATCATTCGGGTTACTAGCATTAGGTTGAGAGTCTGCCGGCGCTGTCCCTTGTGCGGGAGTAGGCGCTACACTCTCAAGAATATCAGCTACCTCTCGGTTGGGATCGGGATCCATTACTATAAATAAACACATTTACAATTGTCAGAAATCACCACACTATCAAGTAATCACATAAAATGGCATGTATAGCTAGACCCAACGCATTACGGTAGTCCTAGAATCGACTAAACCGTAGCTCTGATACCAATCAAATGTAACACCCCGAACCCGAGACCGACACCGGAGTCGAACACGAGGTGTTAACAGACTTTAAACCCCTTATAAAAAATATTTCCCAGACACTGCCAATCTGCGTACTAGTCGCTTTAAAAATCATATCTTGAGTTTCAAAACTCGAAAATCAGTTTCATGATTTTTCCCTGAAACTAGACTCATATGCCCATCTTCATATTTTTTTATAGAATTTTTTGTCAGGCCAATTAGTACAGTTTATTAGTCAAAGTCTCCCATGTTACAGGGATCGACTACCCTGACCTTTGCGCATTACGACTTGGATATCTCCTTGTACAGGGCTCCAATACTGATTCCGTTTGTTTCTATAGAAACTAGACTCAGAGAGGAATCTATAAATATATGGTATGACTCCTAATTATCTCTGGTTAATTTATAATGAATTTCCAAAGTCGGAACAGGGAATCCAGAAACCGTTCTGGCCCTGTCTCACGAGAACCTGAATATCTCTTAACATACTATCCGTATGATTGTTTCGCTACTTTCCTATGAAATTAGATTCATCAAGGTTTGTTTACATAATTTATTCACTATTTAATTCCATTCCTACTATTTTTAGTGATTTTCCAAATCTACATCACTGCTGCTGTCAGCATCTGCCTTTAAGGTAGACTTTACCTATTTCATGGTTTCCATGATTCAACTAGCCCTTTTTGCATAAATAGCACAATTTATGAAAGTGATTAACCATCCCCGTGGCCAATCCTTGTCAAGCATATCCACACCAAATGATTATAACATTATACTCAAACACATATAAGCCATTTTCGCATGGCTATCCAAAATTTATACAAGTCCAAAGGGTCCACGACCCACAACAAACGGGTAGTCCTATACATGCCATTTCGAAGTTCAACCAAAATTGTACCAAAAGGGGGGCTTTGATAGTGTGGGCGACTTTGACTTCAAGATCCCGAGTCCGATAGCTGGAGAACCAAATCTATAAAACAGAGGAGCAATGAAACGGAGTAAGCAATTTATGCTTAGTAAGTTTTGAACAAGGAATTCCAGCACAACAAAAGTATAGCATTCATATAGCTAAACGGATAATTTCATATGCACAAATTTACGATATCGTACTTGCTTCACATTATCAACCCTTATGTACATACACAAAAGATCAACTCAGCCAAAGGCCGGTAGCTCGTTTATCAACTGAGCGAATACTTATTTGTAAGGGCTCAACTAAATTCAAGCACATACGAAACATACCTCAATGTTGGGATGTTTCGAGAGTATTAAATGGAATTTTACAGCAAGTTCATTCATTCCCAAATCACGTACCTTCGGAATTTAACCAGATATAGCTCCTCGTTCAAATGCCTTCGGGACATAGCCCGGTTATAGTAATTCGCACAAATGCCTTCGGGACTTAACCCGGATTTAGTAACTTGCACAAATGCCTTCGGGCTTAGCCCGGAATTAGTATCTCGCACAAATGCCTTCGGGCTTAGCCCGGAATTAGTATCTCGCACAAATGCCTTCGGATCTTAGTCCGGATATTGTCACATAGCACAAGCCTTCGGGACTTAGCCCGGACATCATTCAAATAACCATGCACATTTAACAATAAATCATGGCCCATTCGTATTTCATTTTCGTTAGCAAAACTCAAACACAAGACATTTATCATTCTTGCAAATTCGGCTCAATAGCCACATAAAGAGCATGATTTTAATTTGCTTAAAACATGATCTAATCACATCATAATTTAAGCTCTCTTACTCAAGAACTTACCTCGGGTGTTGTCGAACGATTCCGATAGCTATTCGACCACTTTTTCCTTCCCTTTATCGGATTTAGTTCCCCTTTGCTCTTGAGCTTAATTAAACAAATAAATTGATTTAATCATTTGAGCATCGAAAAGAGGAACACAAGGCACTTAGCCCATATTTATACATTAGACATTAAAGTCACATATGTACGGAATCATGAATCAAACTCAACATTTTAGCTAATTTTTCCCCCTTGGCCGAATATGCATGTCTATTTCGGGGCCGATTTCAACACTTAATACATTCTACAAGTATGGTCACTTGTATTGACTAAACACCCTTTTGTTTCAAGTTCAAAACTTGGCTAATACACACATATACACACTAGTAAAGCATCCTCTCCCTTTCCATCAATTTAACACATGCATTGCTCATTAACATGCAAAAGTTATATTCGGCCTTAGCACACAACTTGCTAGCCGATTCTTCTCCATTTAGCAACCAATGCACATATGTGCTCACTCAAAAATGCTAAAAAGAAGGTTCAAGAATCATCAAGCCACCATCACATGCATCATTAACAAGCTTCATATTTAGCATGCAATGGCATTAACACAAACTCCACCTAGGCCGAATCTTAACTCATCCTCATGCCTCATCACCACAACATCAAACATCAACCAAGAATGATGCATCCATGGCCGAGTGTCATTTCCATCACATAGCAAGATTTAGACCATGGGCTAGGTAGAACTCAAGCTAACAACTAAAACATGCATGCATCTCATGGAACATTATCAAACATACCTTAGCCTAGCTACATGCATGGCCGAACCTCTTCAACCTTTCTTCTTCCTTCCTCCTTAAAATTTTTGGCCAAGGATGAACCAAAGGATGAGCATTTTTTTTTCTTTGTTTTTTTCTTTCTAGTTTCGGCTAAATGAAGATGAGAAAGGATGAACAAAATTTTCTCCTTTCTTTTCTTTAGCTCACGGCAATGGGGGGGAACAACTACACACATTTTTTTTGTATTCATCATACTCCTTTTCATTATTTTATGCCCATGCCCCTTATTTTATTTTTTTCCTACATACCTCACTAGGCCAACATGTTCCCAACATGTTTCCACCCATAGCATGGCCAACCACTAGCTCAAATTTTGGGAAATTTGACATGCAAACCCATCATTTTCACAACATGCATTAATAGACCATTTTAAATTAGCCTATCATATTTTCACCATGTCTCATATCAATCCCTATTTAATAATTTCTCATGCAACTGGCAAAATTGGAGAATGAAACTTCCACATACTCATATACACACATAATAAGCATAGAATATGGAAATCAATTATTTTTATGACTCGGTTTTGTGGTCCCGAAACCACTTCCCGACTAGGGTCAATTTTGGGCTGTCACAGAGACTAATTTGTTCATTTTCAAAATTGATAGGATTCAAAGAAGTAATTATACCAATGATGGTTTCCTGTCCCAATTCAATCATCTATTATTTGAATTATTTGAATTATAAAATTTAACTAACTCGAAATTAAAAAATCAAATCACTTATTCAAATTAACTTTTAAAAGATAAAAAAACTCAATTCAGTTAACTTAAAATTTAAAATTTTTTCGAGATTTTATAGAAATCAATTAATGGACAGAGCTTTGACCCACAGAGCCTTTCCGCCAGGATACTTTTTGGCTCACAATGAAAGTCGAGACCACTAGCTAAGTTAATAAATGTGACCGATATCAAAGGTTCTCCAAAATATCGAAGTAAGCGGCCGAAATACTTAAGACCATCTCTAGCCCTTGGCCCTTCATGACTTGGGGAATTGATGTGTTGGGCCCATTTTTATTGGCAACTAGGTAGCGCAAATTTCTAATAGTCGAATGCGATTACTCCACGAAATGAGTGGAAGAACTTGCGGTATCCATCACTATCAGGGCCCGTTTTTTTTTATTTTTCTAAAAATACTAGTTTCGGCTAAATGCATTTGTAGATTCTGATTATGCATCATATTTGAACAGCAGTAAGTTTGTTTTTGGCTTTTGTATCGATTTTAAGGATTGAATGATTACTTGGAGCAATTATTAATATAGATATTCAGTTGAAGCAAAGTATCGAGCCATGGCCTTAGTTACATGCGAGTGAGTTATCTTGGGTGCAGCACTTCTTTCATCTTTTCAATGTTCAATTCCCCATGCTATTCTTTAATGTGGTAACTAAGCAACATTGCATATTGCAAGCAATTTTGTTTTCCATAAACGAAGAAAATACATTGAAGTCTGTTGACATTTTGTTGAGGACAAAGTAAAGGGTGGTTTTGCGCAATCTTCTCTCTAGTTGCCAAATGTCATTGTATGCACCTGCTTTTTACAAGTTTATTGACTAGATGGGGCCTCTTTCAGCATTCATGCGACTCCATCTTGAAGGGAACATTTACGTGTACCTAATTAACTAATTGTACAATTAATATTACAGTTAACAGGTTGCTAGAGCTTATACACTTCATCTCTGTACATCGTTAAGCCCATTTTTTCCTTTTCTTCGTAATAAAATTTCAGAGAATTCTTTTTCTCCAATAATATGCACACACGTCCTGATTAAAGAAATCCCAATCACAGGCAACCCTGCCTTTTGCTTCTCATAATATGAAGACCAAATCAAATAGAGAATTAAGTTTCAAAAAATATCTCTTTTATTAATTTTTCTAAATAAAAATATTGTGGCTATTAAAAGTGTATTTAATGATTTATTTAAATGAAAAAAAAACAGCATTAATTAATAGTTGTATTGTAGGACTATTTTTCTTTATTCCTTTCAAATAACATTAAAGAATAATAGTAATATCAAAATTTCAAGTAATTTCTACACCTTTTTCATCAGTTAATTATTCTAAGTTTTTTTTAATGAACAATTATTCCAAGTTAAAATTATTGATGTTGGTCAAGTTCGTGGACTGTGCAAGTAAAACCGGTAGAAAGGTGATTTTTTTTTTTTATTTTGGCTTGGAATCTATTTTAAGTATATAAAAAAGGAGGGTTAAATTATCTACGTGTATTACAGGGCTGTATCAAATTATTTTTTATTGAATAAATCAATTTAGTTTTTATATTATTAAAAATTGAATAAGTTAAAATTGTAATGAAGTTAACATTTATTGTACAAAAAATATTTTTTTATTTGCAGTTTAATTTCAAATAAAATATTTCATTTACAGAAACTATAAAAATTTTAAAAAATATTGCTCTGTTTTAAAGTAAATGATATTTTTTAAACAGTAAAGGCTATATTCTAATTTGGCCTTATTTGATTCTTTTTAATAACACAAGAACTAAAATGATCAATTTAATAATAAAGGGACTAATTTGATAAGGCCCCTATAATAAATGGACCTCTCAAATACATTCACCTAAAAGGAGGTTGTTACTTTTGTTGACATGTGTAATTTTTTTTGAAAGTGTTAAAATTTTAGTTTTAGTCACTTTGTTATTATTAAATTTGAGATTTAATGTTTATACTTTAATTTCTAATATAATTTAATTTTTATATTTCTATTATCTAATTAATTAGTTCAAACAGTTAATATCGTTAACTTTTTTATTAAAATGCTATGTAGTTATAATAATTTGAATGCCAAAGTATCAAAGACTGGCACATTTTGGTTTGTCTTTTTTGACATATAATACTATATTGAAACTTGGATTGAATCTATATACTTTAATTTTTTTACTTAATTTGGTCCTTTTACTTTTATAATGTAATTAGTTAATCTAAATAGTTGATGTGAACTATTTCAATTATAAGTTGACCTCATTTTTTTAAGATCATTATTTTAACAAAAAAAGTTTATTTGATCATGACGAGTTCAATTGGATGTTTTTAAGAAAAAAAAACTTCACAAAGTATTTTTAATATTATTTTTTATTACATCACTATCAAGTGATATTTTTATTTAAAAATGTTACACTAGTGAACTTTAATGGTTCTAAAAAATAGGTTTGAATTTTTCAATTTGAGAAAGAGAAAGGCCAAATTCTTCAAAATAAAAATAGAAAGACTAAATTCAAATGCCCAAAATATATAGCGACTTAGATCATATTTAAACTTTCAATTTTTTTTGGTTAAAAAGGAAACAAACATTATTGACCTACTAGATTAAAGCCCGATACATAACATGCCCATGAGCATCGTCTAACAGTAAACGATTTACATGAACATGCTCAAAGTAAATCATTAAAAGAAAAAACATCAGAGGAAGAGCAAGGCCGAAGACAATGATGGAGCTTGAATTTTTTTTGGGCGGAATTAAATTATATATTTTTACAATAGTAAAAATACAATTTCATCATTTTAATAGCATATATCTTTATAATTTTCAAGAGTTAAATCAAATTTTTATCCTTTTTAAAGACTAAAGTATAATTTTACAATTACTATAAATTATAAACTACTTAATTAAAAATTTACCATTTTGGGGGACCATGTCCCCCCTGGATCTCCACCACGCTCCACCATTGGCTGAAGATTACTTCCCAACGCACCAAGGTTACGATGAATTATAAAACACACCAAGGTTAAACAACTAGGTAGACTTGAACAATGCTCATTTGTTCCCTTTGCGAAAGGCATACAACATAGAGTTAGAACTCATAGAACTGATTAACGTCTTACACTTATCAATTAAATGAGACAATAATAAATTATGACTAAAAGTAGTTTTCATAAAATGAATTACAAAAATAGCATCAACTTCAATCTCAGTACTATCAATGTTAAGTTGTTGAGCTTATAGTCAGCACACTCGAACCCATGTCCTCTTATATTGGTAACAATGCTCGTACTAATTGAGTTAAGACATAGTTATTTTTTTTTCAAAAAGTTTGTTTTATTTAAAATAATAATACGTAATAGTTTATGTATCTAAAATAATATTAGACGAATTTTTAGAGAAAAAAAATGAGACATACTTTAATACGTAATTTGTTTTTCATAAAATAAGAAACAACAAAAGTGTTGAGTGTAAAAAGAAAAAAAAAATATAAATTAAAGGTCTCAACCTGAAACTCAAAATTATTATCTCAAAATTTTTAAATCCAATTGTTTTTACTGGTTGTATCATTTAAGATATCTTATCAAAGGTTATATGTCTAATTATAATCAATTGATAATATATATATATAAAAGTCATACCTAAGTGTATCTGCAACAAATAAAACAAAATTGATTTAGTAAAGAATTGGAGATTTAAGGGTTATTTACTTATTTCTAGATTGAAATAAACGAAATTGAAAAGCCAATTTTTAAACTCACTGGAAATTTAAACAGAACATGTTACTTGGCCCTGTTTTTTTCACAACAAAAACCCAAACAATCAGATTTGTTTCTGTTGGCTATTGTGAATGCCACTCAAGTAACTTTGGCCATTACTTTTTCAATCTAAAATACTATATTTTAAGTGGTACATGAACTTAATCTACAGATTTTTCTTATAAAAAGAGTTAATAGCTAAGAAATGAAAATAAGGATTTTTTTTAATTTGATTTTTTTTCTTTTTTTACTCTAGGCTGTTACAATATAACTTTATCTATACAACCAACTCACTCCTTTCCTGCTTTCATCAGCAAAAGGCTAAAATACCTTTCTAGAACAAAGATTTTTCTTTAAAAAATAAAAATAAAGAAAACCCCAATAGGTCTCCCCGTGGCCATAAAGATTCAAATATTTAAAGCTCTAATTTGCACCACATAAATCACAATCTGTCCCTTAACCAAAAACCATGCTCACCTTCTCTATACATTAAAAGTTTTAAACGCCCATATTTCTTTTCTTTTTTCTTTTTTATGTATAATAAAAATAGCACCAACCCATCTGTCTCTAGTCTCCATTAGTCTCCATCTCAAGAATGTAAATGCCATCATCAACAGTTGTATATTTTCTTTTATTGAATATACCCAAAAGAATGTAAATGCCATAGATGGTATCCTATACCCCCTCCCCCCCTCCCTTTTTCTTTTTTGCTGCAAACAAAAGAGAATTTCTATCATTGGTTAACACAGTGAATTAGCATTCCTTTTTCTTTCTTTCTTTTTTTTTTATAGATTTTCTTTCCAATTTTCATGCTCCAAAGTCGATGTTTGTGTAAAATTATATAAATCTTGCATGCCTAGTCCTAGATTGTCTTGTCTTGTAGCTTTTATTCTTTAGGTTTTAGCCCCACAAGGGCATAAAAGAAAATTGAACCTCCTTTGGCCTCCACCACAATTGTTTTGGTGAAAGTGAGAGTCCATAAATATTAGTAGCTTGACTAATGGCTATTGGGTAATGACCGGCCTGATAGAGCCTCCTATGCTTCATTCACAAACAAGAAACACCCCCCCCCCCCGCGGGTTTGCTCCGCCTGCACTGACTTCTGCATTTTCCATTTGTTTCTTTATTCTTCCTTTTGCAGTAGCTTTTGCTTTATATTCCACTTGTCTCCCTATTTCCCTTTCTCTCTCTCTCTCTCTATAAAATTCAAATTTGTCTAGTTTCTGCTGTATAGAAAACCCACTTTTTCTGCACCCCTTGTTGCTTCCCTAACAGTGTTTCTGAATTACAAAAAAGTTTCAGTTTGTTTGAACTTTGAAGCCATGGGATGTTCTGAGATTATCTGTGAGGATGATGGGAAATGGGAAGCTGAGGAAGATGAAGCATTGTCATTGTGTGATCTGCCGGTCAATTTGACTAAAGAAGAGGAGCGAACCCAGACAAAGAACGAGGAAGATGGCGAGGAACCCCAAGCACTTAAAACAGATGAAGATTTCAACTTTGGTTCATTGTGTGGCTCTCTTTCAACCGAACTAGAAATGTGTGCTGCTGATGAAGTGTTCTTTCAAGGCCAAATTCTACCCGTGCGCCTCTCAGTTAGTTCAGATAGTGGGCTCACAGGGTGGTGCCGTCAAGATAGCCTCAACACTAGCCGGTGCTTGTCGAGGTCAGAGTCCATGGACCATGGTTCATTGAGTAGGTTCACAAGTGCCAGTAGCAGCAGCAGCAGCAGAAGCAGCAGCTGTAATTCCATCACAGTTGCACCAAGAACATTCAGTTCCATTTCAAAGCCAATGAAAATCAGAAACAACTTCAACACACATCCAAGTCCCAAACCCCATATAAGATCGTCCAGAACTCGGCCCATCAATGTCAGCAGCCGAACCCAGAAATCATCATCGATGTGGGATTTTTTCAGGTTAGGCTTAGTTCGAGCACCAGAGCTCGAATTAAAAGACTTGAAAGTCCGTAGCAACAACAACAACAATGGCAACAAAAATTCTGTGAGTAGAAACAGCAGTTGTAATAGCAGTAACAGCAGTTCAAGCACCAAGAACAGCAGCAGCAGCAAGATTGTTAACAAAAGTGGTGAAGTAGTGAAAAATCCGCAGGATTCGAACAAAGGGTCCCTGGGAAAGAGAATAGGGTCATTCAGTGGATGTAAATGTTCAGTAGATGCAATTGAAACAGTTCCATTGAACAACGTAATTATAACCAAAAGTAGCAAGGACAATGCCGCCATGGAAGACAAGAAAAAGCTGCTGCAAGAATTGAAGACAAAGAAGAAAAGGAAAGGAAAGCAAGCTTTGTCACGTAATAGAACGTTTGAATGGTTAACAGAGCTTTCACATGCAAGCTATGTTGATGGAGCCTTAAAGAAACACTCATGAGCAATCCCTCGCATGCTTCCCTTTTTCATTTCTTTCATCAGTATCTACTATTTTTCTTTTTTATTGGGGTTTTAGTTTTCGTTTATTATATGGATTATATATTGAAATACTTCAAAATGCAGCTCTTCTTCCGAAGAAAAACCTGTTTTTAACTTCAAATTGCTGAATCCACGTTTCTGATGTATTTAATGATTGAGAAAAATGGGTGGAAAGAAATTAAAGAAAAAGATGAAAATCAAACAAAGGTAGAGATAGTGGTGGTTATAATGATTAAAGTTATAAACTTTAACAGAGCATGAAACGGCGATTCGTGACTGTCACTAAAGTACGCAAACGACACATGAAACAGAGAGACAGACACAGAAAGACAAAAAAAAAAATTTCTTTCGATTTACAGCCTCATTTGTCCTTTTGATGATTTCATGATTACCGAAAGTAAGGTTAACGGTTTTTTGTCTGTCTCTTTGTATTGCTTTCATTAGATGATCATAATATCTGATTAATTATATGAGAATCCAATAATTCTTTTCTTCTACTATGCCTTAAAAATCTTAATATATTGATATTACATTTTTCCTCTTTCAACTTAACATAAAGTTTTAATCTTTATTGATGAGTTGTTGGATCCAATCCTAAAATTATCACTATTATACTCAAATTAAAAGAATAAATATATACGTGGTTATAAAAATCCATGTTTACATAAATATTTTTTCTGTTTGAAATCTTTCCGTATGTTAGTAGGTTAATGGATTCAGTCACGGAATATGTGACCCTATCTTTTGTCAAGAGAAAGAATTGTATGAAACAGTGACGCCACGTTATTTGTATCCCTTTCCTATAGTTTTATGCCACATCAGTATTCTTATCTTGAATTTCAGGATTTTATCCTGAATTTCAGTATTTTAATTTGGATTTGATTTTTTTCAGGATAAAATCCTGAAATTCAGGATAAGAGTAATGATATGGCATAAAACTAGTGAAAATAGATACAGATGACGTGGCGTCACTGTTTCATACAATTCTTTCCCCTTTTGTCAAACTTGTCCAGACCATGCTTGAGTTTCATCCCTCCTATCCTATTGGCAGAACAAATATGCTTTGACTCATTCTTCCAAAAATAGTTTAATTATGGCTGATCTTTCTAGCATGATAACATTTTGGATTTAATCAATCTATTGTAAATTCTCTTCATTGAAATACTTAATAACATTAATCATTTCTATTAAAATTTTAATTTAAATTTTTTTCTTAAAAAGATTTTTTATCTGAATAATACAAAAAATAATTTAATAACTTAAATAGTAGGGCTATCAAATTATTTGGCAACACCACCCATTTTTTTGTCCCCATCACAAGGCCATCATTAGGCTATAATAACTTTGAAAAAAACTAATATTTTATTATTGGTGCCATTCAATACGAGGGCACCGATATATCACACCTATACTAGGTAAATACAAGGAATTATACAGTTTAGGGGTTAGTCTTGGAGGGGGAATGTTAGGCGGCATCACGGTTGGAAGGGCATTGTTGGCAGCACCAAGGTTGAAGGAGCGTTGTCAGGCGGCACCAGACCCCTATATATATATCAAATTTTTGTGTTTTTTTAAAGGGTTGTAGCAACTAACCGATAAGAAGAAAGGAAAAAAAATTATAGAAAAGGAGAAAAGAAAGAAAGAATTGTAAGGTTAGTACAATAATTAATTTTATTATGTTATATTTTTTATAGAAAAATCTTGTTTTTCAAATAATTATTGACAAATTTAATTATTTTTACAAATTTAGTATTGAAGATGGAAAATCAATTCTTTGTACACGTTTATTTCGATGAAGTAATTTTAAGAACAACAATTAGTTATATATTTGAATCTCGTCAACAAATAGCAATCAGACTGATGCTCATGGGACCACATACATCAATGTGCACAAGTTCTAAATGTTGGTTGGCCCTTGTACCTTTTGCATTAAAAGAACTCTTTGCCATTTTACCTTCCAAGCAAGATCCGCATTGTGGAAGACTATCTTCCTTAAGCATACTTAAGAGACCATCTTTCACGAGTCTAATGATTCTTTCTTGGTTAATATGACGAAGTCTTAAATGCCATAGGTACCCCTCATTAGAGTGAGAAGTTTTAAGCTTTTATTCACTATTTCAGTTTGAAGCATCGAGTAGTTATTTGGTTTTATAAAGTAGAGATTGTTTTCCATCCATCCATTACAGATTAAAAAACGATTTTTGTGAATAGCAATCCCTTTATTGAATGTCACAGTATAACCATCATAAAATAAACATGCTATAAAAATTAAATTACTCTTAAAATGAGGTACATTAAACATGTTCTTTAAAATAATATTTTTAAAATTATCAAAGTGTAAAATAACTTCTCTCACTGTTTCGGTTGAAACATAGCTCCCATCTTCGGTTCGCAATGAGAGGCTTCTGTCACGCAAACTTTTCGTTTCGATGAACCCCTGTAAAAAACACACACATGGTTAGTGGCTCCAGAATCAATAACCTAATTGTCAATTGATTCTTCCACTAAACAAGCTTCAACCACAAAGAGTTTCATACCTTTTCCCTTTGCAGCTAGGTAACCCAAATACTCATTGCAGTTTGATTTGAATGCCCTTTCTTGTTGCAGAAGAAATATTTGATATTTTTAGGATCTTTTGACTTCTTAGCCTTCTTTCAATCCACACGAGGTAGAACCGATGACTTAGTCAGTTTTTTCTTTCCCTTAGCTTTCTGTTTCCCCTTAGAGGATGAAGGGCCCACAGCTAAGTTTGCCTCAGGTTTCTCCTGAACTAGCTTACCACCATTCAAGATCAACTCATAGGATTTTAATTCCTTCATGAGCTTAGTCAAGGTAAGCATCTTGATCCCCAAGTTGTAAGCTGACCTAAAAACTAACAAACTCCTTGGTTAATAATTTGAACTGTGACACCCCAAACCTGACCAGAAGGGATCGACCCGAATTCGAAGCGTTACATTAGCCATCTAAGTGACTCTCTGACTAACGACCACAACACCTCAATTCTTATCTGGATATTAATTATTTATTAACGCAGAAGCAAATTATGAGCTAATTTTAAACTTTTCCTAAGTAATTTAACTTAAGGGCATTTTCATTATTTTACCACCTAAGGAAAAACTAACTCGATTATAGATCTAAATGTTTACTAACCTGCTTTTAGTTAAAATTATACGAGCCTAAAAATTTCAGCCTAAATTGAGCTCGTTTGCTATGTATAATTCAAATTTTACTATTATGAACTAAATTGTAACAAATACAAACTATCAGGATCTATTCTGAATTAAAATTTAAGTGTGTTTCTATCAAATTTTACCCATTACGAGACTAATCCTAAAATTTTACCAAGTTTCCTTATCATCTAGGGCTTTAATTAGTCTAACCAATTTTCAAGACTAAATCGTAACTTAAACAAATTAGAATACCAATTTAAAAAGACAAAAATTCAGACCCTCAAAAGTCCACACGGCCGTGTCCCCCAAACTGTGTGTCATTAAATGATCGTGTTCGTGTCGTGAAAAATTTTTGGCAGATCACACACGCCCGTGTGGAAATCTTACACGCATGTGAGTGATAGCTCCAGTTCCCACATGCCCGTGTCACTTACGCACATGCCCATGTAAACAGGCTCACGCTCGTGTGAAAAGCACCGCACTTATTTTTGCGAAAAACTCATTTTAAAACCTGATTTGGCATATTTTAATGGCCAATTAAACCTAATTTAACTACAATTAATTAACATACATATATATACTCCTTCAATTGAAATTATTGACATCAATTAAGCCTCAATTAAATAGAATTAGGCAATAAATTTCATGCATAACAAACACCGAATAAATCAAACAAGTGGTGTACCTTAGTCGCTAGTAAACCACTCCATGGAAGCTTCATTTAAACAATCTTTAGTATAAATTTCATGCTTCACACACTGTGTTATCAAGCAACAATACACTGTAAATTAATCAATAATTAAACTCAAACATGACTCAAAATTATTATAAAACCATCCAAAATAAATGTTCAATATCTAAAGTCCCATTACAACCAAAATCGAACTAATTCTCGGGAGTTCCACAATGCCCGATTAATCTCTAAAATGCATAATAAAGTCTCTACCAATCCTAAATCTCTTGGAACTCACTTGCTTGACTCCTCAGCTCCTCAAACTTGATAATTATTTGCACAAACGTGAGGGTGTGAGCTTTAAAAACCTTAGTGAATGTTAATAAGAACGACAAATAAATTAACATCCAATTCATGCTTAATTCACCACTAATCAATCACCAATTATTAGGCAAAATAATGAAACATGTCAATTAAATTTTTTCATAAGCATTTTCAATACCAAAAACCATTTATTCATGGCATTCAATCATCAATTGATATAGTAACAATCACACATGAATATATATATTGGCATACACTTCTCATGGTTTAATCGGGTGATCATACATCAAATAAATGGATCTTTGAATTCTCACAAATATCAAATACAGTCCATTGAGTTGAGCAAGCTGAAGTATGCACTCCCTTATAGTGCCTCAAATAACCCATTGAGTGGAGACTCATGCTCAACAGTCCCTTATCTACTCCAACAAATCAATCCACCTAGAGCCGTATGCTCACAATGTCACAAGTAAAGGTGAGTACCCACAAATCTTATGGCATGCCAACTATATTCAATGGATCCGCCATGCATGTTACTGATATATTTAGTCAAACATAGCATACAAATCAGTCATTATTGTGCTCAATTTAATGTGACAAAATAATTATGTATAAATTGTAGCCATTTAAGTATCCAATTAAATCAAGCAATTCATTTGCCAATCTCCTATATTCAATTACCAAATGTAACACCAACATATCATGGTAAAAAATTTTAGTACGCATGCTTAAAATCACCCTTAAAATTAATCTAATTAAATAGCACAACACCACCCAAAAACTTACTTACCATTTTTCAATACAAATTCAATTTTTGCACACTTAATATCAATCTTGCAAAATCAATCATTCAGCCATAATTAATTAATTGAAATCATTAATTAAGCTTCCAATTAAACACAATTGAGGGTCAATTTACCAAATCACCCTTAGAAACACTCACTATACAATTTTTTTCTACCACAACAAGTGATCAACTAGGCAATTTCAAGCTTCAATTCTGGTTATCTCGGTCCTCTTCAAGATTCGGAGCTTCAACAGAGGTAAAGTAACATTACCACCTTTCCAATGCTATGATAAACACAAATTATAATTAACTATACTAATCAAAATTCACTCACAAAGATACTTTATTGGATTTGTAATATCAAGTCGAAAACTTGATTCCTCACAAAATCGATCTCTCTAGCCCTCCTAATCACTTCCAAACATCAATACTAAACCAATTACACATAAACTAAGCAACAATTTCACATTTAAATCAATTTCACAAAAAATCTGAAAAATCGATTCATGAAGATGATGAAATTCAGATTTATTCAAATTACCTCATAAATCATTTTTAATCTTGATAAATAAGACAAAAAACTTTTTAATATATCCATTTTGAGTTGAAAAATCCATTGATTTGTGGATTTCCTCTCAAAATTTAAGATCCACCATTAAAACACCTTAAGCTTTTGAAGAAGATGACATTGATAAAAAAATCATTTAATTGACTCTCAAATCACGTAAAATTGTTTCTAATCATTATAAAATAAGTTTAAAAATAATATTCACCTTTGATTCGATCTAAATCCTTTGATTGAAAATCTTGATTCAAGAATTTTGAGAAATTTCAGAATATTTTTTGCTACTTTTGAGAATAATTTCGGATGAATTGAGAGAGTATTTTGAGAAGAAAAATGGTTGGATCTATTCTCTAACGATAGGTCTTTAAAACCATGCAAAGAAAACAAATTTTATAGCTCTCTAACTTGATGTAATTGGTGTGAAAATTAGACTAGATGCATTGTGTTTAAAACTGAAACAACCCACCAAAATTTAAAATTGGAGAATTTGCCTAATAGTTATTCCCACATTTCCCTTACTTTCCAATTTGATCATTTCCTTAAAAATTTTGAATTTTAATGTTTATTTGCTATAAAAAATACTCTAAAATTTGCCTTGTTTTACAATTAAACCCAATTTAATTAATATTTAAATTTAACTCAAATTAACCCCCAATAAAAATTATTTTAAAATTCTTTTTCGACCCAGATTAATTATTTTCACTTATAATTATTTAATTACTTTAAAATTAATTTTCCACAAATATTTTTATTTTTTTGGATTATTGTTTAATCAATTTTAGATAAAATTAACCTCCTAAATTAAATTAAAAATTACCAAAAACCCCATAAATCCTTAATTTCACACTTGAAACCTGAAAAATATACCCAAAACTACTAGACCCGGTTTAGGGATATTACATGAACACTATTTCAATTTGCGTGTTCACTTCTAGTTCAGCCCAATTGTCCTCTGCTTCCGCAAAGAATCTCATAAGCTTAAGCATATGTTCTTTGACCGGAGTGTCAATTTTCTGTTGAGAATTCATCAAATTTTTAATAGCGGATTGTCGAGCCTATACGATTTGGCCTCTGAGCAAATCCTCCAAATTTGTCATGATCTCTTTGGCAGTACAGAAACTCTCTATTGCTTTTGCAACACATTACTCATGGTCGCTAACATATAACATCGAGCAATCGAGTCAAAATCTCTCTAGCGATTTTTTGCTTTGGGCTAAGCTTTAGGAGGGCATGTTTCGTCAAGAACGAATTTGTATTTCTCACAGCTGAGAACTATTAGCAAGTTCCATTTCCATTCTCAAAAGTTATCGCCATTTAATTTATTCTCAGTAAGAATACTAATAAGAGGAGTAGGAGACATATTTGAACTAAAAAAAATAAAGATTCACTAATTACTATCTTTGTATTAAGCAAATATTTTTCATTTCAACAACATATCAAGAATGCAGTATGATACATGCATCTTGTATTAAAATCTTGAAAAAAAAATTTTTTTGCTACAATTATTCTCACACCCATCAACCATGTTGCCTTTAGGGTCCCATGATTAATTAGCAAGAACATGAATTAAATCTAATCAATTCGTGAATCTTAATTCTCAAGACTCTACACGAACTAACGATTGTTTAACATTTGACCATCATCTCTAGTTTAAATATCTTTCTTGGGAAACTATTTAATAAGAGATGATCTTGAGTGTGTAATCATTGACTTAACACATCATGAAGATACTTTCATTTGTGAGTCATCTTAGGACAATCTCTTTGAAAGTCATGCCTAACTAATTGTCCTTAAAAGGAAATCTCATCTAGTGAACCCATATGACAAAGTTTAATTTAGGGTGCGTGTAACGACCTGATAGTCAAAGGTGTCAGAAAATGTAATTCTGGGACTTCGTTTTCGTAAATCGAACCTGAGTCATATTAGAGACAAATGAAATTTTGGATGGGTAATTTGCATGAATTAGGAGCTATTGTGGTATAAGGACTAAATCGCGTTAAATTTAAAAGTTAAATTATATATTGAAATAAACTAAACGGGCTAAAGTAGCAATTATACCATTTAATAAATGGCTGTGTATAGGTGGTTGGTCATGTGTTAAATGTTATGCATGTATTTATTATATATATGTTATATTATAAGGTTAATAATAATAAATATAATAGAAACATAATAAAAGAAATAGAAAGAAAGGGAAAAGAAAGAGTGGAATTTCGGTACTTAGAACTACCTAACCTATGTTGAAATTTTAGTATTATTCAAGATTTTAGATGTTGTCATTGTTGAATAATTTAAGTATTAGGGATTAAATAGATAGATTTTTAAGTTAGAAGTGGAAAAGAACTAAATTGTAAAATTAATTATTGATTTTGAGCAATAAGGACTAAATTAAGAAAATTTTAAAATTTATGGTAGAATTGGAAAATAGGGAGCTAAATTTAGCTTAAAGTGAAATTAGTATAAAAATTTGAGTTTAAATATGGAGGTTAAAATTAGTCTTGGTTTAGGGATTAAATTGAAGTTTAAACAAATATAATGTAAAAATTAAAAATTTAATGTGAAATTGAATTGTGTAATATTAATATGTTTTAATTATTTTATTCCATAGCTAACGGCGTACTGGAATCCTCGAGTAAAAAGGGGAAGGATAAAATCGACATCGAATAGCTCGAAATTCACTGTTTGTGTTTCTATAATCTGAATTAAATAGTAGGTTTTGCATATTTAATTATTTTCATATGGTAAGCATTTGAGGTGAGTACTTTGGTACTTTGGGATTGAATTGAATTCATAGTGGATTTGAAATGGATTGATTTTGTATATTATAAAATATGTTGATTATATGAATATTGAATTGACTATATGTGATAATGTGTGTATATGTGAAATTGAGACATTGGTTGTATTGAAAAGTGAAATGAAACCCTATTAACTATTCAGGTTGAGTCGGATATGGATGGCATGCCATAGGATAGGAAGAGTTTAAAGATTTCTTCGACCTCGAGTTGATGAGGCATTGAGTGCCAATTTGCTTCGATTTAACTGATGAGACACTAGGTGTCAATTTATATAACGCTGGACGCAGTTATTACTTCGGATTTATCCGATGAGGCACTTGGTGCCAAACTTGTGTGTTGGTTGGATCCGTGTATTTGTCTGAGTCCGAGTTGTGTTAATAGGGGAAATTAAATAATAAATTTATGTGTTTGATAATGAGATGACAAAGATGAGAAATGAAAAATGAAATGATGAAATGAGATGTGAATTGTGAAATGAAATTTTTTATCAAAGAGTTGGATCATGCCATTGCATGAGTTGAGATTACCAAATGCTATATAAAATGCCATTGATATGTGCTTAAACATGTGGAATTTAGTGAATGTAATAAAGAATAAGTAAATTTTTATTATTGATTTGAATCATAAGTG
Organism: Gossypium hirsutum; assembly: GCF_007990345.1. Taxonomy (NCBI): domain Eukaryota; kingdom Viridiplantae; phylum Streptophyta; class Magnoliopsida; order Malvales; family Malvaceae; genus Gossypium; species Gossypium hirsutum. The sequence goes on from NC_053434.1 coordinate 64,636,636, forward strand.
CATAATATGTCTCGTTGCATTCTCACATTTTGATTACTTATATCAAGTTAAATTGTTCGGATTATAGAAATACCGCTGAGTTATATTCAGCGTGCAGTTTTGTTTTTTGTGCGCAGGCTAGGTACTTTACAAACTATCGCCAACTCAGCATCCAACCTCAATCCTAAGCTCAATTGTTGTGATATTTCATTTTGAAATGACATATACCTAAGAAGTCTTTGGTTGATAGTTGGTTTATTAATGTGATGTTATTTTGAATTCTAGTCAAATGATGATCATATGTAAATATGGTAATGAATGAGGCTATGTTGGTATAATAGCTTAGCTTAATATTTTGTTATGTGCTAGTTTAGTAGCTTAAGTAGCTAAGTGTTAGTCCAATTATGGTAAATTTTGGCATGAAGGAAAGCTTAAATGGTTGAATTGCTTTGCTAGTGTGTTGATGATATAAAATGTGGTACCAATGAGGGTACATTAGTTAAACACTTAAGATGGATTGTTTTGGCTAGTTTTAAACATGCTTAATCGTGTTTTGAATACGTTAAATGGCTGGTAATTGAGTTACTTAGTGCTCAAGGAAGTAGAAAATGGTAAACTTGAGTTTTAAGGTACTTCTAGGTGCACATGGCTTGAGAAACGATCTGTCATATGGTCGTGTGTCACACAGAGGCAACACACACGGACGTGTTGAAAAATAGTATAGGTGTAGTTTGCACACGGCCTAGGACACGGCCGTGTTACCCAAGTCAGTAAGTTACACAGGCAGAGACACGACATAGGACACAGTCGTGTGTCTCAACTCAGTGAGACACAGGCTGGGACACTACCATGTGTCCTAAGTTTAAGTCACACGATCTGGGGCATTTTACACGGCCTGGCCACATGGCTGTATGTCCATTGTTTTTATGTATTTGTAAAAATGGCCCTAAACTTTTATAATTATTCCAAATTAGTCCCTGCCTATTTTTAGACTATTTTATGGTCCGGTAGACTTGAAATAGGGACTATAAGAGTAGCTTTTACTCTAAATTGGAATGAACTAGCAAACTTGAATTAAGTGAAGTAGGTCATTGTAACAACTTGTTTTTAGTGAAATCAAAACAGTGGTTTCGGGACCACAAATCTTAAGTCAAAAAATTTATTATTATTATTTTATGGTCTACAGTATGATAGAAATACTGTGTAAAAATTTCGTTACATACTTAATTTGATAAAAATGGACTAAATTGTGTAAAGTACAAAAGTTGAGTTCTAAATAGCTAAATGTATTAAATAGCTATAAAATTTTAAATTAGAGGTCCTTATATAGTAATTAGTCATTAAAGTTGTTAGTGGATAAGTATGATTAGGGTGTTACAGTGCGGCCAGGGTAGGAACCAGCTCGAACTTTATCATGCTATCATTTAGAGACCATCAATGGAGGCCGTAGGTTTTGTTTAAAGACTTTCTCCCGCTCAATATTTTAAAAACATACGAGGTTTTTTATCCCAAATTTCAAGAATGATCATACAATAGTCCAAGTGACATTCGCACTTAATCTAAATGACATGCTTTCAATATATTCATGGCATGCTATGGCAATTTTATAATATTCACATTCATTCATAAAAACAAACAATTTTGATTCTCCATAGTTTTTCTTTTAAAGGAAAAACCGAAGAAGTAAATGCGAATAGTGCACCAGGTAGGGTCCCAGGAAAGAGAGGTGAGTCAAATTTGACCGCTTAAAAACCAAGCCTTTCCTAGCTAGAGTCAATCTTACACATGCACCTTCTCATTATCACATTTCTCGCAGTTATCAAATAACCTAAATAAGTGAATTTTAATTATTATATCCGTTTTCGGCTTACAAGAATTCTATGAATTTTAAAAAATATAGCCCTACATGGAGATGATAGCCCACGGTCTATTTTCGAAGAACCACAACATCGGTCAAAAATAATTATATAACAAAAATATAATATCACACCATTCTCATATATAACTCAAAACATGCGTAAGATCTAAAAAATGACACTTTCTATGTAATCAAACCATTCAAGAAGAAGAGAAATTTATTTTGATAATCTGTTTATACTTATAGATAGAACACAACCTGGCTCATGATACCTGTAATAGGCCCAATTTGCCCAAGCCCAAATGTAACACCCCGAACCCGAGATCGTCACCGGAGTCGAACACGAGGTGTTAACAGACTTTAAACCACTTATAAAAAAATTTCCCAGACACTGCCAATCTGCGTACTAGTCGCTTTAAAAATCATATCTTGAGTTTAGAAACTCGGAATCCAGTTCCATAAATTTTCCCTGAAACTAGACTCATATGCCCATCTACATATTTTTTCTAGAATTTTTGGTTGGGCCAATTAGTACAGTTTATTAGTCAAATTCTCCCATGTTACAGGGATCGACTACACTGACCTTTGCGCATTACGACTTGGATATCTCCCTGTACAGGGCTTCAATACTGATGCCGTTTGTTTCTATAGAAACTAGACTCAGAGAGGAATCTATAAATATATGGAATGACTCCTAATTATCTCTGGTTAATTTATAATGAATTTCCAAAGTCGGAACAGGAAATCCAGAAACCGTTCTGGCCCTGTCTCACGAGAACCTGAATATCTCTTAACATACTGTCCATATGATCGTTTCGTTACTTTCCTGTGAAAATAGATTCATCAAGGTTCGTTTACATAATTTATTCACTATTTAATTCCATTCCTACTATTTTTAGTGATTTTCTAAATCTACAGTACTGCTGCTGTCACCATCTGCCTTTAAGGTAGACTTTACCTATTTCATAGTTTCCATGATTCAACTAGCCCTTTTAGCATAAATAGCACAAATTATGATAGTGATTAACCATTCCCATGGCCAATCCTTGTTAAGCATATCCACACCTCTCAATAACCATGTCCATACCAAATGATTATAACATTATACTCAAACATATATAAGCCATTTTCGCATGGCTATCCAAAATTATACAAGTCCAAAGGGTCCATGACCCCCAACAAAAAGGGTAGTCCTATACATGCCATTTCGAAGTTCAACCAAAATTGTACCAAAAGGGGGGCTTTGATAGTGTGGGCGACTTCAACTTCAAAATCCCGAGTCCGATAGCTGGAGAACCAAAATCTATAAAACAGAGAATCAAGGAGACGGAGTAAGCAATTTATGCTTAGTAAGTTTTGAGCAAGGGATTCCAGCACAACAAAAGTATAGCATTCATGTAGCTAAACGGATAATTTCATATGCACAATTTTTCAATATCATACTTACTTCACATTACCAACCCTTTTATTCATACACAAAGATCAACTTAGCCAAAGGCCGGTAGCTCATTTATCAACTGAGCGAATACTTATTTGTAAGGGCTCAACTAAATTCAAGCACATACGAAACATACCTCAATGTTGGGATGTTTCTAGAGTATTTACTGAAATTTTTACAGCAAGATCATTCATTCCCAAATCACGTACCTTCGGAATTTAACCGGATATAGCTACTCGTTCAAATGCCTTCGGGACATAGCCCGGTTATAGTAACTCGCACAATTGCCTTCGGGACTTAACCCGGATTTAGTAACTCGCACAAATGCCTTCGGGCTTAGCCCAGAATTAGTATCTCGCACAAATGCCTTCGGATCTTAGTCCGGATATGGTCACTTAGCACAAAGCCTTCGGGACTTAGCCCGGACATCATTGAAATAACCATGCACATTTAACAATAAATCATGGCACATTCGTATTTCATTTTCGTTAACAAAACTCAAACACAAGACACTTATCATTCTTGCAATTTCGGCTCAATAGCCACACACAAAGAGCATGATTTTAATTTGCTTAAAACATGATCTATTCAAATCATAATTTAAGCTCTTTTACTCAAGAACTTACCTCGGATGTTGTCGAACGATTCCGATAGCTATTCGACCACTTTTTCCTTCCCTTTATCGGATTTAGTTCCCCTTTGCTCTTGAGCTTAATTAAACAAATAAATTGATTTAATCATTTGAGCATCGAAAAGAGGAACACAAGGCACTTAGCCCATATTTATACATTAGACATTAAAGTCACATATGTACGGAATCATGAATCAAACTCAACATTTTAGCTAATTTTCCCCCTTGGCCGAATTTGCTAAGCCAAGGCAAAAGCATCAATATGCTTGCCTCTAACCGAATACATGCAACATCAAATCTTCTTCCTATGGCCAAATATGCATGTCTATGTTGGGGCCGATTATATGCTTAATACTTCCTACAAGTATGGTTACTTGTATTGATTATAAATATCATCTTGTTTCAAGTTCAAAACTCGGCTAATACGCATATATACACTAGTAATCAAATACTAACATTTTGCACTTCACCTTACTACCATTTCACATCTATTTTCTACCATGGCCGAATGCATCAAGACACCATACCATTCAATTTTGGTCATGGGTTACACAAAGAACTTGATGTCTAACTCAAAAATGCCAAAAAAGAAAATCCAAGAGTCATCAATCACCATCACATGTATCATTACAAAGCTTTACACTTAGCATGCAAATGACATCAACACAAATCCACCTTAGCCGAAACTTAACTCATCTTCATGCCTCATCACCACAGCATCAAACATCAACCAAGAATGATGCATCCATGGCCGAGTGTCATTTCCATCACATAGCAAGATTTAGACCATGGGCTAGGTAGAACTCAAGCTAACAACTAAAACATGCATGCATCTCATGGAACATCATCAAACATACCTTAGCCTAGTTACATGCATGGCCGAACCTCTTCAACCTTTCTTCTTCCTTCCTACTTAAAATTTTTGGCCAAGGATGAACCAAAGGATGAACACCTTTTTTTTTTCTTTCTAGTTTCGGCAAAATGGGGGGGGGAGAAACAACCACACACTTTTTTTTTGTTTTCATCATATTCCCTTTCATTATTTAATTTCCATGCTCATTATTTTATTTTTTTCCACCCATGATGCACCAACACAACATGTCTATGACATGTCTTGCCCATCACACTTGGTCTACCATGCTTGTCATGGCCGGCCACTACTAATAGGGGGAAATTGACATGCAAGTCCCCCCTTTTTCAACATGCACTAATAGGCCCTTATGCTTTGACCTATCACATTTCAAAATTTTCTCACATAAGTCCTATTGACTAAATTCACATGCAATCGACTAAATCGAAGCTTGAAATTTTCACACATTCATAATTACATATTCTAGACAATAAATATCACATTAAAACATTTCGGTGACTCGGTTTAGCGGTCCCGAAACCACTTCCCGACTAGGGTCAATTTTGGGCTGTCACACCAAAACCAATAAAACCAAATAAAAATACCACAATTAAACAGTCCATGTCCAATTACATTAAAACCCCCCAAAAAAAGATAAGCCCAATTTACAAGCCCACAACATTAAGTTTTTTCAGAAAAAACCCTAACCCTAATACCCATGTGCGCCGCACCCATCTACTGCCACCCACGTGCCTCCGCAGTGTGCCCACCGCCCGAGAGCTGGCACCCTTGGCCGTCTTGCACTGAAATGGAAAAGTCCCCTTCGTTGACTCTCCAAAGACCTACAAAAGAAGACTAAAAAAACACAAAAACAAGAGCAGAGAAACTGTAGCAAAAGAAAGCAAACAGTAACTAAACAGTGAATAAAGCAGTGTAAAATCGGCTATAAAAAAGCCACGAACAATGTAATTTTTTTTATATAGAGAATATAAATAAAAAAAGAACTCAGTTAAAAGGTGATTTTTTTATGTATTTTAATTTTTTTTATTTTGTAAATAAAACAGAAAAGCAAAAAGGGGGTCACAATTTACCTGACTTTTCGCGTTCCGCCACTATAAGTGGTAGAGGTTCGTCGTTTTCAATGAAAAATGACGTCTCATGTGCTCAAAAACTTGAAAAGTAAAGAAAATGACTTCTTTTATTTTCTCTGACCACCGTGGACGACGGTGCCATCGCTGGAGACCAGTGGCTGCCACGGTGGACGATAGTGGTTCCCAGGGTCGGACTCAACCCCTTCTTTTAGAGAAAAAAGAGAAGCAGAGTGTTTTTTAAAGCTGTTTAAATTGATTTTTTTGGAGAATTTTTTATATGTATAAGGGTGGTAAACAACGCCATTTCAAGGCGTTCTGAAGTGCCTCGAAACAACTTCATTTTGGGGTCGACCCGCACCTTGACCAGACCCGGCTTAGGGCCTGCGTGTTTTTAAGCGCATGAGCTATTTGCGCATTAGGCCCTTCCACTTTTGTAGCCTGTTACAATTTAGTCCTTTTTCGTTTTATTCTTTAAATTTCGCCCTATAATTTTATTTTTATTTCATTTTAATCCCTGAAAGGAACGACGCCGTTTTGGGGACAGGGAATAATTCCCCAGTTGGTCCCTGCCTTTGTTCGCGAGTTTAATTTTAGTTCCTATTTCAGTTTTATTATTTAATTTGTTATGATTTATACTTTTAATTTTGTTTAAATTTCAATTTAACCCTTTCTATGGTTATTCGTTTATTTTATTATAATTTAGGCTTTAAATTTCATTTTAATTTTGGTTTACCCTTTTTAATTTCGTTTAAGTTTCAATTAAGCTCTCTTTTATTTTAATTCATTTATTTATTTATTTACTTGTTTCTATATTCAATTGTCCTTTATTTTACTTATTTGCTTGTTCATTTACTTATTTATATATATATATTATTCATTTATATTTTATTTTAATTATTATATTCATTTATTTATTGTTCTTTCATTTCTTTTTAAATTTTTACTTTCTTTCATTTCTTTTTAAATTTTTACTTTCTTTCATTGATTATTTATTTTATTTATACCGTTATTATTGTTACCATCTTATTATCTATTATTATTATTTTATTGTTATTTATTCATTTATCTATTATTTACCTTTTATATATATATATGTATTTTTTAAAAATTAGATTATTTATGTTTTTTACTACGTATATTGTTCTTCTTCTTATTCTTCTTATTATTAGTATTAGTATTTATATTAATATTATGATAGTTACTATTATAATTATTGTGATTATTATCATTAAATTGCTATTTTTTATTTATTCATTCTATCGTCATAGTCCATTATCATCATTTACTAGCATGATATTTTCGTTCTATTGATGCATTCACTTGCTATCCGTTATTTTATGTTATGCCAATATTTGAACTAGGTGTTCTATTCAATCATACTTGTTTGTTTTACACCATACCCGAATAAATTAAAGTTTAAGTGTTACGCTACTTTTGCGTGATACATAAAAGAAAATTTTCAAAAAATAAGGCAATGTTTTGTATTTGGAGATTCGAGAAGTCGTGCCCTAACTTACGGGGTCTCGACTTTCTCGTTGAACTTAGATGACCGAATATCATTTTAAAATACGCGAGATTTATATAAAAATAAAAGGCGAACTTATTTTTGAGAATTCGCAATGTCGTGTCCTAACTTACAGGATATGATCTTTTGTTACCTTGAGATAAGAAAACCTTTTCATACGTTTTGATTTATTTAAGAGACATTACTAAAATTATATAACACAAAGAGGTACTATATTTTAAATTCTTTTCGAGTTTTCAACTTTCGACATCAAGACATTAATTCATCAATTAGGTACCAATTTTGGGCGTTATGAGGGTGCTAACCCTTCCTCGTACGTAACTAGGTGCTAACCCTTCCTTGTAAGTAACTGACTTCCGAACCTATTTCTGGATTTTTGTATACCGAAAAACATCGTTTTAATAAATTAAATTTTATTAAAAAGATCAAGTTTCAAGGTGATCCAATCACACCTCATAAAAAGGATTGGTGGTGACTCCCATTTTTTTTTCAAAATAAAAAGTTGATTTCAAAAAGTGGTTTCGACAGCTTGGCGACTCCACTGGGGACAAAATAAGAGAGTCAAGTCACGAGTTGATTATTTCTTATCTTTTTGTTGAAAATTGATTATTTGGTTTAAACTTACGATCCTTTCGTTGCATTTCATTTTTATGGTCTGCATCATTTTGAGATGCTTGTTTTATTGGTTCGAGTCTTTTAATATATCTCTACATATTGCATCGCATAATCGGTCGATTTTACTTTTTTAAGTGGGAGTGAGAAACTATTCCTTCGTGAGGTCTTCACCTCCGTATAGGATAGCGGATCGCTTTCGGGATACATCCATACCTATGTCTTTGTGAGATTTTTATCTCCGTATAGCTATAAGGAAATGTATTCCCCTGAACTAAACTCAGTCCGTATGAGCCTATAATGGTTGAGGATCGAGGAATCTGCCGTTTCAGGTGCCCTTACTTTAGAACCGAACCGCATATAATAAGCCCTAAGAGCTTACCCTAAGTAGAACCGCACCAAACCCTAGTGGTTACCCGAATAGGCATTTTATTTATTATTACTTTGAATTCTAGCTTTGTATACTAACTTGTTTTGTTTTGTTTTGCTTTGATTGTGATTGCAAGACATTTTCATCATAGAAAAGGTGTTGATTCACGTTCGATTACTAAATAGAGAGCTTGCCATGGAGAACGAATTTCTAAAGTGGAAGATAATGCGGCTGTCTGAATATGGTCTAAGAAAATGCGACTAGAGAAAGGTGATAGTTTGACAGAAGGGTACGTGTCAGAATTGTGGGACTTCACTCGTATCAGCATGACCCAGAACAATCTCCAAGAACTAAAAGAGATATGGGTCCAATGGGATGATGAAATCAAGAAGCTACTTTACTGTAATTATGGTGTACCCTAACTACTCGATATCAAAGTGGACAAGCACTTGTTTCAATCCCTGGCTTAATTTTGGAATCCCGCCTATAGCTGCTTTACTTTTGGAAACGATGATTTGGTACCTACTGTGGAAGAATACAGAACCTTACTTCGTTCCTTAAAAATTTGACTTGGCAAGGTTTATTTCAGAGCCGTCAACATCCGGACCTTCCTAAAGAAACTAATGAACATCACGAGGATGAGCGGCCAATGGGTTGCAGCCCGGATCAAGCAAAAGGTAGATGGTAAATGTGTCCCTTGGAATAGTTTGCGAGATTTGATCTTAGCACATTCAGATATAAAGAAAATGGTCGATGTGTTTGCTTTGAGCATTTACAGGCTGGTTGTTTTCCCTAAAGCACTAGGGCACATGGGTTACACCTATCCCTGCAATTTCGGCCGAAACATTCAAATCTTTGAATGCATGCTAGAGAGCGGGTGAAGGAAGATTCATCAAATGTGCGCAACTCTTGTTGGTATAGTTTCATAGCCACTTTTGGAGGGTAGAAAAAGTTTTTTATCGAGCATTCTCCGAGAACTACTTTCCATTAAAAGAATTAGTGGCTACACCGAGGTGAGACGACATTTCGTAAGAAAAATAGATGGCGATACTCCAGAATCTCCAAGATAAGGACGTCGAATGGAGAGCCCCTTGGATGATCCCCGATAAGATTCTATACCGGTATGGAGATTTCGACTGGGTTCCGCTACTTGGGATTTGGAGAGCTATTGGATATGCTCCTCTACTCGTTTTGAAACAGTATAGGTCGAGGCAGTTCATACCAGCAATGCAAAGGCTGACCCGGTGTAAGTTTTTGTATAAGGGTGATAACTACAAGAAAAATGTATGAGAAATGTCTAACGCTTAGAATCAAACCCGCCGAATGAAAAGATTGGCAGTAGGTCTGATGACGACCCCCGAATATAGTTGGTGGTGGGGACAAATAGTTAATGACAACATCTCTATGCCGAATTAAGAAACCACTCGACCATTGGAAGAACACCTGCAAGTGATTCCATCTAAGCTAGAGATCGTCAAGAAAGATTTTGAAAAGAGGAATTTGGGGCTAGGAAAGAATATAGAGCAATTGGAAGAGGAAAAGATACAATTAGGACTAGATGTTGATGTCTAGAAGCTAGAGGCCGATAAATTAAGAAAAGGAAAGAACAAGGCCAAGGAAGATCTAGATAGTTTAAAAATGAATTACAAGAAACTGCGCTTATCAATGAGGACTGTCGGGCTAGGAAAAACATCAGAAAAATGGCGGCAAGAGATCAAAGAAGAAAAGATTAAAGCTGATCGATGGGAAAGGAAGTTCCAATATGCTCAAATTCGAAAAAATTCTTTAGAAAGAGACCTATTGGAAAGCCAAAATGAAAAGGACAGATTAAAAGCCAGGGTAGCAGAATTAGAAAAGTCACTTTATCAGTATCATAGTCATAACTCCACACTTGAGCTGAAATCGAGCTTAAACAAGATTGAAGAGCTAGAAAGGAAAATAGAAGAGCTCGAGACTGCATTACAAAATTGTGAACTCCGAGTTGAACTCATTGGAGCAAATAATGAGCATTGGAAAGAGCAACTCCACTATTCTCAAGGTCAGGTCAGGGATATGGACCATATCATGGGTGAAGCTGTGGCTCAAATGTGAGAGGTAGTTGATCATTTGCAAACCCTAGCAGTTCAGGCTAACGTGCTAAGCTTGAAGTATGAATCAGAATCAGATTAAGGTCAAGAGTTAGCTTGGCTTCTTAGGAAGGGTAAGACTTTGAGCATTAGGGCAAAGTCGTATATGTAATTTGTTTTATGTAAAGAAATTTGTTTTCTAGTAAAGTTGTTCTAACAGAATTGAATTAGATTCAATGCCTCTTTTTGCATTCATTTCATGCATTTGCATTACATTACATCATATGTATTAAATTTCACAAAAGACCTTAATTAAATGAAATTATTTCAGTTAACCTGGAAACCAACAAGAGTCAACCAACCGAACATCGTTATAATACTCGCGCCAAAACTAAAGTAATAGACCAAAGATTGGAAAGGCTAGAGCAGATTCAAAAAGAGATGCAAGACCAGTTGCAAGCGCAACTACAAGAAAAGTTAGTGAAAGTACAACAGGAGATGAGGGATCAGATACTAGAATCCCAAAGAAGTATGATAAGCCAATTGGCGCAGTTGCTAGCTGGAGAACGTGAAAAAGGGAAGAGCACTGCAGACAACTTAGGGGATGATAATGAGGATCCTATTTACCCCCGGGTTTTACCTCGATAAAAGCTCAGGCACAACCAGAGGCATACCCACGAAGGGTACCCGTTACAATCAGACCCTAACAGTATCAAACCGGTACCTCGGCACCGATGAACTACCAAACAAGCTCAGGTTCCAATCCAGGGGATAACCCAACCAATCTCGTTGTTCTTGATCTAGATGATATGGCAGAAATGGAAAAAATAAGAATGGAATTGCCAAAGCAACTTGAGAATTGTTGCAGATGGGTAGAAGAAAAATTTAGAGCGATAGAAAATGTTGATTATCATTGCGAAATTGATGCTAAGGACCTAAGTTTGGTCCCAAATTTAGTCCTCCCTCCAAAGTTCAAAACTTTAAAGTTTAAAAAGTATAATGGGACTAGTTGACTTGAAGCTCACATCACTATGTTCTGTCAAAGGATGACATTATAGATTAATAATGACCAATTATTAATCCACTGCTTCCAAAACAGTCTAATCGGGTTAGCAGCTAAATGGCATAACTAGCTGAGTCATGCCAAAATTAATTCATGGAAAGATTTAGCACAAGCCTTTACGAAGCAATATAGTCATGTGACGGACATGAAATCCAATAGAATCACGTTGTAGAATATGAAGAAGAAGCAAAATGTGAGCTTTAGGCAATATGCCCAAAAGTGGAGAGAGGTGGCAACGCAAGTCCAGCCACCTCTTCCGGAGAAAGAAACCACAATAATTTTCATCAACACTTTAAAAGCCCTGTTCATCAAACATATGTTGGGATGCACGACTAAGAGCTTCTCGGATATAGTAATGTCCGGTGAAAAGATTGAAAATGTAGTGAGAAGTGGTAAGATAGATGCAGGGGCAAGCTCCAAAAAATCGGCCCCGTGGAAGAAGGAAAATGAGATGAATAATGTAAGCACATACAATAAGGATTATTCAAAACCAATTACTGTTGGCCCGCTAAGGACAGTAACCACTAGCCATTAGAGCCCTCCAAGGTAAGAATCCAACCTTAGGCTAAATACAGAAATGCTCCAGTTCACACCCATCCCAATGACATATAGGGAGCTGTATTAGAATCTATTTGATGCACACATGGTATCCTATTTCTACTTGAAACCTATGCAACCTCCATTCCTCAAATGGTATGACACAAATGCTCAATGTGAGTACCATGTGAGAATCACGGAACACTCGATTGAGAACTGCACCGCATTTAAAAATTTAATTGAAAGGTTCATTAAGATGAGAATTGTAAAGTTTGACAACCCATCAAGACCTAATGTGGTAGGGAATCTGTTACCCAGTCATTCCGATAAAGGGATAAACGCGATAATCGAGAATGGAGGGAAGTGAACCAAGATAGATGTGGCGGAAGTAAAAAACCCACTGAAATGGGTTTGGAAAAATATGGTAAAATGAGGATTAATCAAACAAGTTTCAGAGGAAAGACCCGAAAGGATGAGGAACTACTATGAGTTAAAGACCCGAAAGGATGAGGAACTATTGTGAGTTCCATGTGGAAGAAGGCCATGAAATCCAGGAGTGTGCTGAATTCAGGGCCCTAGTGTAAAATCTAATGGATAATAAGGAGCTCGAATTCTTTGAATATGCCAAGGGCTCAGAAGAAGGAGATATTTGCGCCTCAGAGGACGGGTCAATATAGAAGGTCTATAAAATCAACCACCCAGTGGTTATCATTTCACGACCAAGAAGCAATGAAACCGGAGTACAAAATTGCACCAAGGGTCATAATCCAGAAACCTGTAGCCTTTCCCTATAAGGACAACAAGAGAGTTCCTTGGGATTACGACTGCAACGTGACAATCATGGGAGAAGAGTGTAACACCCCTTACCCGTATTCATCACCGGAATTGAGTACGAGGTATTACCGGAGTTTAACAAATTAATTTTCCATTAATACCAGTTAAATACTATTCATTTACTAAAACATGTCATGGCGTCCTTTAGATAGGCCTCCAAAGCCCAAACCATACTTCGGGACCAAACCAAAATTAAATCGAAACCATAGGGAATTTTTCTCAAAATCCCAAAGTTTTTTTTTAGATTTATAAGCTCAATATAACCCCTTTATAAATATCTAACCTTCCCTGCAATTTTAAAACCAATACCAATCCAAACCAACCAATTCATTTCAACCAATTTGATACCAAATCATATTTCTATTATTATTATACCATTTAGCATATTCATTACTCTTTACTTTAATACATATTCATTAAACAAGTCTTAGCATTTACTTAATCGTCAAACCATATACATGCCATATAAATCAAAAAGGAAATTTACAAAACTACCGGAGATAATCTAGATAGTGTGATCTTTAGTATTGATCCGATCCTCCGTATATTTTCGCGTCAATCTACAATAGACATTGGATACACTCAAGTAAGCTTATAGAAGCTTAGTAAGTTCATAGGCATAAAACATAAATCTTACCAAATATTTACACACTTATACAATATACACATTTATTAAGTTCACCTGTCAACCACAATTATTGATGAGTTTCCTTGTATAAACTCACTACCACTTATGCATTTCCTTTAATTCTTTTGGGCCCATTTGTCACATACCATTCTTAATCAAATTAGGGAATGGTTACGAAAAATTAAGTACTTCACTTCCATTTTGCCATAGTATAACTATGGTCTTGTATATGATCACTTATCACTTTTTGAAGTCATAGTCCTGCCAACGTCTTACACGGATCACATTTACCACTTGTCACTGATCAAATAAGTGTAGCTAAAGTTACTACTTATCACTTGTCACTTGTCACTGATCAAATAAGTGTAGCTAAAGCTACCACTTATCACTTGTCACTTGTCACTAATCAGATAAGTGTAGTTGAAGCTGCCACTTATCACTTGTCACTTGTCACTGATCAGATAAGTGTAGCTGAGGCTACCGCTTATCACTTGTCACTGATCAGAAATACTCAAATCCGACGTTCCGCTCAATTTGATCATTTATTCGGTTTTCAGGTTGTTATTTTATTCTCTATTCATCAATAAATATATCTTATCATACATTATATAATTCATAAACTTAACATTTAATCATTAAATTTCAACCATATGAACTTACCTGAGTCGATTTGCAAAATTTGTGAATGTTCACCGACTAATCAGCTACTTTTTCTTTTCCTCAACTTGCTTTGGGTTCTCGATATATCATTGTAAAATCATTCATTTATCAGTATTGACTTCATCTTCACTCTATTTCACATTCTTGATGTTTATAACCCGCTTATAAGTAACATTATCTATAATTTCACTTTTTACTTATGTATATTTCAATGCTGTCCATCTGTGTCATAGTAACTAAATTATTTTTAACTTGAGCTACAGAACTCCAAATTAGGATCTGCTAATTTTCCCTAAAACTAGACTCACATATCATCTTATCATAAAAGTTTCAGAATTTTTGGTTTAGCAAATAAGTACATTTTATTCTTTAAATTCACTCCTATTCTGCTGTTTGACAGTTACGACCTTTCTTCACTAAAAATTAATTATCTTCTCGTACAGAATTCAAATGATGTTCTCGTTTATTTCTACTGAAAATAAACTCATTAAGGATTTTAAAAATATAAATTTAAGCCTCTAATTATTTTTATCCAATTTTTTATTATTTTCCAAAGTTAGAATAGGGGAACCAGAAATAATTCTGACCCTGTCTCACAAAATCTATTATATCTCATGATTTAAAATTTCTTTACTTACACCATTTCTTCTACAAGAAACTAGACTCAATAAGATTTAATTTCATATTTTATTCATCCTCTAATTAGATTTATAAAAGTTTTGGTGATTTTTCAAAATTATACTATTGCTGATGTCCAAAACTATTTTAGTGAAAAATGTTGATTTCCATTTTGCCCCAAATTTCACAATTCATACAATTTAGTCCTTACTCAACTAACCCCTCAATTAAACTAATTTTTCTAAATTAATACTTTACCTAGACATTATAAGTTATTTCACAACTATTTAAATTCAAAATTTCCACATAAAACCCTAACTTCAAACTCTTTCACCATTAGGTCCCAACATTCACTTTCTATTCAATTCTTTCAATAAAATCAGCATATAAACAATTTAAAGCTCTAATTCCATGCTAAATCATCATATGCTTCCAGTACATATTCATAGAAACTTTCAATTTCTTTCATAGAATCAAAAACTAATGAATTCAACAAGTAGACCTAGTTGTAAAAGTCACAAAAACACAAAAAATTCAAGAAATAATCAAGAATTGAACTTACTTGCAGTAAAAATATGAAAAAACAGCTTAAGGAAACCCTTCTATGGTGTTTTTGCTGATGAGAATGCAGAAAAATAAAGAGGAATCTAGATAATTCCACTTTAGTCCTACCTTTATTTAATTAATTTTGCAATATTCCAATTTTACCCTTAATTCTCCTTATTTTCCTGCTGATTTCATGCCCTTGCAGTCCAGCCCAAATAGACCTTAGGTCTATTTTCCTTTTAAACCCTCTTTCTTTTATCATTTAAGCTATTTAATCATTTCCCATAATTTTACATTTGTTACAATTTACCTTAGGTCTAGTTTCCTTTTAAACCCTCTTTCTTTTATCATTTAAGCTATTTAATCATTTCCCATAATTTTACATTTGTTACAATTTAGTCTTTTTATTCAATTAACTAACAGAACTTTAAAATTTCTTGACGAAACTTTAATACTAACTTATTAACACTCCATAAATATTTATAAAAATATTTATGGCTCGATTTAAAATTTTCAAAGTCTCGATACCTCGTTTTCGATTCTAATTATTTTAATATTTATTTCTAGTCCACTATTCGCTATTTCAAAAATTTTCCTAACTTCATATCTAACTTATATTCACTAAATTAATAATATTTTCTACTCATTTGTTGGATTTATTGATATCAAATTACTGTTCCAACACCACTGAAAATTTAGACTATTACAATTCTCCCCCTTAAGAAATTTCGTCCTCGAAATTTGTTACCTGAAACTAGATTCGGATATTGTGATTTCATTGATTCCTTAGTTTCCGAGGTTGCCTCCTCCACACCATGTCGATGCCATAACCCTTTTACTAACGATACCCGTTTGTTCATTAACTCTTTAATTTCCCAAGCTAGAATTTTCACCGGTTCTTCTGAATAAGTCATGTCGGGTTGGAGCTCTATTTCCGTATAAGGAATTACATGTGATGGATCTGATCTGTACCGTCTCAACATAGACACATGAAACACGTTATGAATCTTTTCAAGCTCTGGGGGCAAAGCCAACTATAAGCTACCGGATCGATTCTTTGAATGATTTCATACGACCCGATAAATTGTGGGCTGAGTTTTCCCTTTCTGTCGAATCACAAAACTTTCTTCCATGGTGACACTTTCAAAAATACACGATCACCTACATTAAACTCTATATCTCTTTTCTTTAAATCTGTATATGATTTTTGTCAATCGGAGGCAGCTTTTAAACAATCTCGAATAATACAAACTTTTTCTTCTGTTTCCCAAATCAAGTCTACTCCCACTAGTTTCAGTTTACTTAATTCAGACTAATATAATGGAGTTCTACACTTTCTTCCATACAGAACTTCAAACGGTGCCATTTTAATACTAGTTTGATAACTATTGTTATAAGCAAATTCGACTAAAGGTAAATACCTTTCCCAGTTGCCGTCAAACTCAAGTATACAACACCTTAACATATCTTCTAAAATCTGAATCACTCACTCTGACTGCCCGTCTATTTGAGGATGAAAAACTGTGCTGAAATTTAATTTAGTGCCCAAAGCCTCTTGTAATTTACTCCAAAATCTCGAAGTAAATCTCGGATCTTGATCCGAAATAATAGATACTGGAACTCCATGTAATCTCACAATCTCGGAGATATACAATTCCGCTAACTTCTCTAATGAAAAATTTGTTCTGACTGGAATAAAATGTGCCGACTTTTTCAATCTATCAACGATAACCTAGATTGAATCTTTCTTTCTCGGAGTCACAGGCAATCCTGATACAAAATCCATCGTAATGTGCTCCCACTTCCATTCAGGAATCATAATAGGTTGTAATAAACCAGTTGGTACTTGATGTTCTTCTTTCACCTGCTGACAGATTAGACATTTTGCAACAAATTCACAAATCTCTCGCTTCATACCAGGCCACCCGTACATTCTTTTTAAATCACAATACATTTTTGTACTACCCAGATGAATAGAATACATACTATTATGAGCTTCAGCAAGAATATCATTTTTTAATTCTGAATTATTTAGAACACAAATTCTATTACGATAACGCAACATAACACTGGAGCTTTTGTCAACATCTTCTTCAACTGATCAAAATTTTGTTGGCACTCTTCAGACCATACAAATTCAACATTCTTCTGAAGTAGTCGAGTCAACAGCAAAGTAATCATTGAAATTTTTTTAACAAATCGGTAATAGTATCCCGCTAATCCCAGGAAACTTCGCACTTCTGTTACGTTATTTGGAGTTTTCCAATTCACCACTGCTGACACTTTACTTGGATCTACTCGAATTCCTTCAGCTGAAACAATATGACCCAGAAATCCAACCTCATGTAGCCAAAATTCACACTTGCTAAACTTTGCATACAACTGCTTCTCTCTCAAGGTTTGCAACATAATTCTCAAGTGTGGTGCATGATCGGGCTCGGTCTTCGAATAGATTAGTATATCATCAATAAATACAACCACGACTCTATCCAAGTAAGGCTGAAAAATGAAGCAGGAGCATTAGTTAAACCAAATGGCATTACTAGAAACTCGTAATGACCATACTGAATTCTGAAGGCAGTTTTCGGCACGTCGCATTCTTTAACTTTCACCTAATAATACTCAGATCGAAGATCTATTTTTGAAAACACAGCAGCACCTTTCAACTGATCGAACAAATCATCAATGGGAGGCAAAGGATATTTGTTCTTGATCGTAACCTTATTTAACTGTCTGTAATCTATACACAATCTCAACGAGCCATCTTTCTTTTTCACAAACAAAACAGGTGCACCCCAAGGAGATGTACTCGATTTAATAAACCCCTTATCTAACAATTCTTACAACTGAGTCTTCAACTTTTTTAATTCCGTCAGTGCCATTCTGTATGGTGTTATGGATATTGGAGCTGTTTCTGGAATCACATCAATCACAAACTCAACTTCACGATCTGGCGATAAACCCGATAATTCCTCAAGAAACACATCAGCAAATTCATTAACAACTGACAACTGTTCCAACTTTGATTCAAAATCCCAGGTATCAAGAATATAAGCTAGATATGCTTCATTACCCTTCCGTATTAGCTTCTGGGCTGAAAAGGCTGAAATAATTTTGACATTATCTTTTATATTTCCAAACTCAGCCGAAATCAGTTCTCCTGCCTAATTTTTCAAATCAATCTGTTTCTCTCGACAGTTCACTACAGCATCATGTTTTGTCAACCAATCCAACCCAGAATAATATCAAATTCCCGAAAGTGTAGCAACATCAAATCAACGGAGAATTCACAGCCTTTCACTTTAAGTGGACAATTACGACATATCAAATTAACTATCACACTTTGACCTAATGGATTAGTGACTTGTATATCATAATCAATGGACTCAACAGCTAATTTCTTTTCAGACGCTAGCATAATGCAAATATATGAATCCGGCGTTCCACTCAATTTGATCATTTCTTCAGTTTTTGGGTTGTTATTTTATTCTCTATTCATCAATAAATATATCTCATCATACATTATATAATTCATAAAATTAACATTTAATCATTAAATTTCAACCATATGAACTTACCTGAGTCGATTTGCAAAATTTGTGAATATTCAGGGATTAATCAGCTACTTTTTCTTTTCCTCGACTTGCTTCGGGTTCTCGATCTATCATTGTAAAATCATTCATTTATCAGTATTGACTTCATCTTCACTCTATTTCACATTCTTGATGTTTATAACCCGCTTATAAGTAACATTATCTATAATTTCACTATTTACTTATGTATATTTCAATGCTGTCCATCCGTGTCATAGTCACTAAATTATTTTTATCTTGAGCTACAGAACTCCAAATTAGGATCTGCTAATTTTCTCTGAAACTAGACTAACATATCATTTTATCAAAAAGTTTTTAGAATTTTTGATTGAGCCAATAAGTACAGTTTATTCTTTAAAATCACCCCTATTCTGCTGTCTGATAATTCTGACATTTCTTCACTAAAAATTAAGTATCTCCACACACGGAATTCAGATGATGTTCTTGTTTGTTTATCTTGAAAATAGACTCATTAAGGATTTTAAAAATATAAATTTTAGCCCCTAATTATTTTTCTCCAATTTTTTATTATTTTTCAAAGTCAGAACAGGGGAACCCAAAATCATTCTGACATTGTCTCACAAAATCTATTATATCTCATGATTTATAATTCCGTTTCTTACATCATTTCTTCTATAAGAAACTAGACTCAATAAGTTTTAATTTCATATTATTCATTCTCTAATTCCGTAATTTTACATTTATTACAATTTAGTCCTTTTTATTCAATTAACTATCGAAACTTTAAAATTTCTTAACGAAACTTTAATACTAACTTATTAACACTCTATAAATATTTATAAAAATATTTATGGATCGGTTTAAAATTTTCAAAGTCTCGTGATGCGTGATATTCGTAATAGGTTTTAAAGATTTATAAATGAAATGTTCTTGAGATTAACTTATTATCACGATTAAGGCAAGTGTACCTATCGAACAGTAGTATAGTTCAGCA
This sequence comes from Gossypium hirsutum, assembly GCF_007990345.1. Taxonomy (NCBI): domain Eukaryota; kingdom Viridiplantae; phylum Streptophyta; class Magnoliopsida; order Malvales; family Malvaceae; genus Gossypium; species Gossypium hirsutum. The sequence continues at coordinate 64,656,490 of NC_053434.1, forward strand.
AGACCAGATTGTCGAACCCAAAGGAACTACGAGTATTAGTATTTACTTCCTTTTTATTATCTAGCCCAAAATTTAAGAGGTTTGGTTGTCTAAACTAATTATTAACTAAGAATGCGCAGAAAGAAAACTTGGGAGAAATACTTTTGGGAAAATTTGATTAAGTGAGACAATACCTAAGGAAAAATTCACTTAGACTTCACTTGTTATTTGACTCTGAATCAGACGATTTATTCATTTGACTTGATCTGTAGAATTCCTAAGTTATATTATTATCTCTCTCGAGACTAATAATGTCTAACCCTAGGTTGAATAATTGAAATCTCTTTCTAATTAACATCCTAGAATTGCATTAACTCGATCTATGGATTCCCTTATTAGGTTTCACCCTAATTCGGCAAAATCTTGTCACCCTATCTCTAGGCGCGCAATCAACTCCGCTTAATTATGACAAATTTACTCTTAGACAGGGTCTATTCCTCCTCTGAATAAGAGCTTAACTTGAATCAATATCCTGGAATATCAAAAAAATAATTAAGAACACATAATTAAGAACAAGTCAATTATTTATCATACAATTTAGATAATAATAACAAGATCTGTCTTAAGTTTCATTCCCTCTAGGTATTTAGGGGTTTAGTTCATACTTATGAATGAAAATATCTCAAAAGCATAAAGATAACAAAACATAAGAAAACCCAAAACTCCTGAAGGAACTTGAAGGGAGATCTCCAGTCTTGATGATGAATCCGGCTCTTGAGATGGATCAATCGACTTTCCTTGAGTAATTCCTTGCTTCTTACTTGCCTCCCCATCTTAAGTGCCTCCTCAAGTGTTTAAAAATGCTTTTGAATGCCTAAGATCCCTAAAACTTGGCCATTTCTGAATAGGACTAAACTTGGGCTCAGCAGGGACACGCCCGTGTGACACACCCATGTGCGATTACTTTAGCCCGTGGTAAAGGCTGTTAAATAGGCACGGGCGTGTGGTCTAAACATGTAAGTCATGCTTCGATCTTTCGAAATTGACACGACCGTGTCACACGCTCATGTGAGGAAGTCCAGGCCATGTTGTTTTCCCATGTAGGTCCATTTTCTCCATTTTCGGCACGTTTCTCACTCTTTTTACTCTCATATGCTCACCTAAGTATAAAACATGAAATTAAAGGATTAGGAGCATCGAATTCACCAAATCTAAGGAGAAATAATCCATAAATGCGCTAAGCATGGGATAAAAATATGTATAAATTACGGTTTATCAAATACCCCCACACTTAAGCATTTGCTTGTCCTCAAGCAAAATCCTCAACTCATGATCAAAATAAATTCTTCTCAATTTATAATCCCTATCAATAATATCTCAAAATAATCCATAAGTATTTATACATTGAAAATTCAACTAAAAGTACATCAAAGTTTCAGACATTCTAAGTTGAACATTTTTATCATGAGAACATAGGTGTCTCCCCTCATCTAAGTGATTACCTTGATCAAAATATCACAGAGTTTAACATCCTTACTAAAGATTCACTCAAATCACTCAAGGTGTTTAAGGACATCAATTAAAGCACTCATTAGTCAATATGAGAAGTTATTACCATAGACTTACTTAAAAATCAAATCTCCACCACTATATATTAAGATGATACCTTAATCAAAAGGTCTTTAGAGGGTTGTAACGTGGCTTTGGTTAGAGGGTATGGTCACAAACTGAAAGAAAAGGTTAGAATCAAGATTGAATTGAAAAATTACCTAGTTAGAAAAATGACTAGTCATCAGTTGAATACAATTGAGCTTCTTCTCAGAATATGGAATTAACACTCAAGCTCAAAAAATGGCGAATTACTACTAATATGTATGTAAGTATTGTTGTTGTTGTTGTTTTTTTTTTAAGAACAAGTCAAATACATAGAAGAACAAAACATAGCTAAGCAATTAGTTCAAATCAAATCTTGACAAAAATAGGGATCAAATTAGGGGATTTCAACAATAATAGTTTATGGGTTAATATTGAGGGTAAATCAATTAATGGCTTGTTAGGCTCAAAGGGGTTCACTAAAGGTTAATTATGAAGGTAGGTTTTTGTGGAGTGAGTGGGTTAAACCTAAGTGCCTTTATCATTTTGACATATCAAATCAAATGGTGTGGTCTTGATATGCATAATCAAGCAAGTTCTAGAATAACAATTCAATACTGACGCACTCAAAGCAACAATAAAAGTGAGCATGAAAGAAATAATAGATGCTCTAAAGGCTCAAAATCTCACAAAAATTATGGCTTTTTGATGTTTAAACCTGTAAATTTCAACTCAAGATAATACCTAAACTTGGGAAAAACAACGTAAAAGTTTTTAATTCTTCAAAAATCAACTTATCATGCTTGATTCCCTAATGTTTTAAAGTTTAACCAATCAATGCATAATTGCCTATGTTTTAATTCAAGACATATCAATAAAAATAATAAATTAATTAAAATTCATTCTAATAGTGATATGAGTAATTCACGTGAGAATAAGACAAAATTCAGGGATTTCTAATGATGATATAAAAGACCCCCCACACTTAAGATGTACATTGCCCTAAATGTACAAAAGTAGATATATTAAAAAAGATAGATTTATAATCATAAGATAGGGAGAGAAGTGAAACTTCCTGAATGATGAATGAATTCCTTGAACTGGAGTTTTGGAGAATAATCGGCGTGAGAGTGGAGGAGGATACTCTGGTGGTGGTAGAGGTTCATTAGTACATAAGTCCTGCGCCAAAAGAATATTATATTTGGTGGTAGCTATGGTCGTGGTCAGCAGGACATGGCAATCGTGGAGAACCTTTCCAAGTGGAGTTTTTAGTTCCTATGCAATGATGAGATTTGGAGCTCTTTATAACTGTAATAGAATCAAGAACTTTTTAGGAAATATAAGGAAACATAATGAAATAGCTGAAATTGAAAATTGTAAAATAATAATTATAAAACCTAATAAAAATAAGCTTAAAGAAAAATAAAAAGTAGTCTTAAAATAGAATAAAAGTAAAAACATAAAATAATAAATAAAAGTTTTTAAACATCTTCATCGCTAGATGGTTCGCGAGGTGGGGGTGGCGATTAGATATGGAAATGCTGACAAATCTGTTGTAGAGTAGCATTAATGTTATCGAAGCGCTGAAAACACTATTTTTTGAATCGGAAAAGGCGTTCAGAGATGTCAGCGTATGAAGCCGACGCATGAACTGGATGAGAGGGGGGCACTGGCTGAGTCTGTGGATCCTCATGACGTGGAGGGACATCATTAGGAATGTCCTCTGGGTCCTCCTCCTTGGTGGAGTGGGCGAGTCAGTACTGAGAAGGGTATGTGCCACGTCGTTTCTCGATCATCCTCATACTGAGTATGCTCGAGATGCCCTATGGGGGCATCTGGCCGATGAGAGTAAAGGAGGATGATTGGCTGCTGTCTTAAGGAGCCCGAAGTGCTGAGCCAATCGAGTCACATAGGGCCCAATAGAGATGACCCCTCTCCTGTGCCGCTCCGTCTGGTGGCGAATGGTGAAAAAAATAAAGTAGGAGAGGTCGATGACGTACCCGTTCGCCATACTCCATAAGAAATAGGCGTCGTGGGTGGTGACGACGGCGGTGCTCTCTCATCTCTCTGTCAGAGTGTGAGCAAAGATGGTGTGTAGATACCTGAAGGAAGGAGGGAGAGCTAATGCCTTGGAGAGGCTAGGATCGTAGGTGGCCGAGGCAGGGACGAGGTCCCTCCAATATTTCGAGGGGGAGTAGTGGATGTGGCTGTGGAGGGTGTCGAGGTCATTATCGTCCATAAAATCCTCCGTGTACAGCCCTAGTGCAATTTTGAACTCGGGTACGCTCAACTGGTGTACTAGACCACCGAGGCAGAATTGGACTATTCCAGGATCGTCGAAGTTGGTCATAACGGTCTGAAGATAGAACGTCGAGAAGACTTCCAATGTAAACTCGAGATACGTCGGCTTGACGATCTCGAAGAAGAGCCCCCACAAGTCAGTTGTTAGGAGGGCTTAGACCGTGTCAGCCAATTGAATCTACTCGAGTGCGGCCCAGTCAATGTAGCGGCCCACACCTAGGGGTCGGGCCCGTAATATCTGATATAATTCCTCTTGGGGTCTCAAGGGAACTTGGAGGAATGGGTGTCTAATCTCTGTGGTAGGATCCGAAGATGACGCTGCTCCTTTTCTCTTCTTTGAGGCGGGAACAGAGGTCTTCTTACCGTGTGAGGACGACATTGTACCTGCATTGAAAAATCAGAGTTCAATCAATATGCCCCAAGAATAGTATGGAAAGTCAAGGCTATATATTAATAGTTAAAACTTAAAAAATTAAAGCAAATATATCAAGTTATGAAAATAAGACTTATGAAAATAATGTTTTGGGAATATCTAATGAATGGATGCATGTGTGTAAGCTTAAATTTCATGGAAACAAGAAAAATGGAAGAATGTAGCAGAATGTGGTAACTAAAATGACAAAATTCTTATAAAGAGCAAAAGTATTCTATTATCCTAACTATGAATATTCAAAAATAGTTCAATATAGCAAAGGAATCATGAAATAAGCAATATATTTAGAGAAAATAGAGAGAAAAGAGTAAACAAACATAAAAAGAAGGAACTTGAGGCGTCGGAATCGGTGTTGTAGGTGGCGTATAGGCGTGTACTGTTGCAACGGCTAGGGTTAGGAATTTTTGGGGAAGGAGATGATGAATAGTGAGGGGTTTTTATAGATTTTGAGGCACACGGCCGGGGGACACGCCCGTGTGCCCTAATTTTTGCCTGTGTGTTTCGCGAATTTTGAGTTTGAGCACATCTGACATTCGGCCCACGCCCGTGTTGCTCGGGCGTGTGAGTGGACACGGCCGTGTCTTGTTTTGTTCACTTCTCCCACGCCCGTGTTCATTTTGACAGTGTCGACCACTGGTTGAAGGCACGGGCGTGTCTTACGCTCGTGTTCCATTCTCAGTTTCAACCACGATTTCAAGGCACGAGCGTGTCTATTGTCTGTGTTGTTTTGGAAGTTTTGCCCACAACCGTGGCGACTTATCGCTTCCCGTGTTGGGAAAATTTTGCCCTGTTTTCACATGGCCTAAGGCACACCCGTGTGCCTGGCCGTGTGGGCTTTGGGAAGCCTGCGTTCCATGATTCAGTTAGTACGTTAGATGTTAAAATCTAAAATTTAAAGAAATTAATATTGTTAGTGCTCGGGTTGCCTCCCGAGAAGCGCCTATTTATAGTCTAAGCTCGACTTACTTCTTTGGTGTGTGATCATGGTGAATGAAGGAGTTTACACTCCTCATCCCTGCTATCAATTTTATCAACATAAGGTTTAAGACGAGTACCATTTACCTTGAACTTGCCAAATTTGGAGTGATTTACCTCAACCGTACCATATAGAAAAATACTAATCACCGTAAGAGGGGTTTCTTCATTTGGTTCAGAAGTGGCAATTCGAGGATCTGCTGTATCTAGTAGTACTTTGTCTCTAACTTTAAGTTTATTTTTGGAGGAATTAAACTCCTCATGGCGTGGTTTTGGTTTATCGTGTTTTCTCGGTTTATGTGTCTGCCATTCATCTAGCTCCTCGATTTGTAACCTTCGTTCTTCATGGATGGGTTCTTTCTTGTTGCTTGGCTTATGTATGTTCTTCGAACCTTTTTCTGCAAAGAAGATTGCACTATATGGTTAGTTTTAGCCAAATGATTTATACAGTCACCTTCGATTTTTGATGTGTTATTCGAATTACGGGCTTGAAGGGTGATTGTTTCGTCTCCCACATGAAGTGTGATTTCACCTGTGCCAACGTCAATAATTGTTCTTACGGTTGCTAAAAAGGGCCTTCCTAAAATTAAGGGGACGTTGCTATCCTCCTCTATGTCTAGAACAACAAAATCGACTGGGAATATAAATTTGTCGATTTTAACGAGTACATCTTCAATAATACCCCTAGGAAATCTGATAGTTTTATCTGCTAATTGAATGCTCATCCTAGTTTGTTTGGGTTTCCCTAGACCTAGTTGCTTAAACAATTTGTAAGGCATAACATTGATACTAGCCCCTAAATCAGCCAACGCATTATTAACATCTAAACTACCAATTAAACAAGGAATTGTAAAACTCCATGGATCTTTTAGTTTGTTGGGTAGCTTATTCTGTAGAATGGCTGAGCAGATCGCATTCAGCTCCACATGTGATGCTTCATATAATTTCCGTTTATTTGCTAGAAACTCCTTTAAAAACATGACTACGTTTGGCATCTGTGAAAGGGCTTCAATAAACGGTAAGTTAATATGTAGTTTCTTTAGAAGTTTAAGGAATTTACCAAGTTGTTTGTCTGAGCGGTCTTTCCTTGTCACATTGGGGTATGGTACGCGAGGTTTATATTCTGTAATCACCGGCTTTGGCTCATTGTGTCCTACCTCATCCTTACCTATGCTTAACACCGTTTCTGGCCTTGGTTCTACAACTAGCCCTTCCTCATCTTGAATGGCAATCGTGTTGAGTTACTCTCTTGGGTTAGATTCAGTGTTGCTTGACAGGCTACCTTGTGGTCGTTCAAAAATCAACTTGGCGAGCTGTCCAATCTGAGTTTCGAGCCCCTGGATTGATGCTTGTTGATTTTTGAGTGCTATCTCGGTATTCTGAAAATGAGTTTCTGACACTGAGATGAGTTTTGTTAGCATCTCCTCAAGGTTCAGTTTTTTCTCTTGTTGGCAAGGTGGTTGTTGGAAGCCTGGAGGTGGTGGTCTCTGATTCCCTTGGCCTCCCCATGAAAAATTTGGGTGGTTCCTCCAACCTGTATTGTAAGTATTTTTATAAGGATTGTTTTGAGATCGAGGATTGTTACCGATGTAATTTAACTATTTTTCTCCATATTGTGGCCATAAGGTGGGTATTCTGAACTGCTTGATCCACCTTCACTTGCTTCGCATTGCATTACTGGGTGAACTTGTAAAGACCTAAGGAAACCATCAATTTTCTTATTCAAGATTTCTACCTGATTAGAGAGCATGGTGACCGTATCGACGTTATAAACACCGGATGTTTTCGTTGGCTTTGTCCTCATGACTTGTCACTAATAGTTATTCAGTGACATTTCTTCTATAAATTCATAGGCATCTTCAGGTGTCTTATTATTGATGGTTCCGCCAGCAGCTGCGTCAACCATTTGTCGAGTCGAAGGATTAAGGCCATTATGAAAGGTTTGAACCTGTAGCCAGAGTGGTAACCCATGGTGAGGGCATCTTCTCAAGAGGTCCTTGTATCTCTCCCATGCATCGTAGAGTGTTTCTAAATCCATCTGCACAAAAGAAGAGATATCATTACGTAATTTAGCCCTTTTAGCCGGTGGAAAATATTATAATAAAAACTTTTCGGTCATTTGTTCCCAAGTAGTGATTGACCCCTGTGGCAACAAGTTCAACCACTATTTAGCTTTGTTTCTCAATGAAAAAGGGAATCACCGAAGGCAAATGGCGTCATCAGAAATGCCATTAATTTTAAATGTATCACATAGTTCTAAAAAGTTGCCAAGTGAGCGTTGGAATCCTCGTCCTGCAAACCATCAAACTGAACAAACTGTTGTATCATTTGAATTGTGTTAGGTTTCAGCTCAAAAGTATTTGCGGCTACAGCAGGTCTAACTATACTTGATCCAGTTCCTGTTAAAGAAGGTTTAGCATAATCATACATAGTGCGTGGAGCAGGATTCTGATTAACAACAATCGCAGGAGGTAGCAGATTTTCTTGGTTTTCAGTCATCTCCTCGGTTATGGTTGAAGTATAGTCCTTTTGCTCTTCCTCTATGTATCGTAAGCTTCATCTTATTTCTCTTCAGTTTCTGCGAACTGTGCAATCGATCTCACTGTCAAAAAGTAGTGGTCCTGACGGGTTTCTTCTGGTCATAAACTAGAAAAACCTGTCAGAAGGAAATAAGAGAAAAATTAGAAAAGAAAAGAAAATACAAACTTAAATTGCAAATAAAGTAAATGGCTAAAGTAATAAAAATCGAGTTTTCCTAATATCCTTGTTCCCCGACAACGACACCAAAAACTTTATGCGTGATATTCGTAATAGGTTTTAAATATTTATAAATGAAACGTTGTAACACCTTAATACCCGTGTCCAATATTAATTTAAGTAATTACAACAATAATAGCACGTTTCCATGAGTAACTTCTATAGTAAGCACATATTAAAACAAGGGTAAAAATGTAAGGTGATTTTTCTCCTCTAGATCGAATATACATATATAATGTATCTCGAATGCTTAACATGCTAGTTCAAGCATAACATAATCACACTCATATCACAATATGGATTCATATGTCAAGTTGATTTCACTTCAAGAATTATAATTAAACCATTATCACATCCATACATAGAACTTTAGCCATATTCACATGGCCTTATATATATACAATACTATCAAAATAGCAACCTCCCAAAATATTATTCTATACATGCCATAATGTCTATTTAAGTTTTAAACAAAGATACCAAAAAGGGGTTGTCAAAAGATGTGATGACTTCGTAACGAATCCAAGCTTTCCTCGACAAGATGATCTATACAAAACGAATAAACACACCAAGTGAGTTATTAACTCAATAAGCCCTAAGAAATTTTAAAAAAAGATGTAATGATCCAATTATCTTAACAAAAATTTAAAATTTCAATCCAATATTAGCCAAATTCAAACAGGATATCACAAGGAAATCTTATGTCACAGGTGTACATTATGAATTTGGTACATACTTACCTGAATTCACTATGTACTCCTACACCATTTAATCGCAAATTGAAAGGACCATGGTAAATATCATATACATATCGTTGGCATATATATATAAATGACAAACAATGTCCAATTAATCAAATAAAGCACAAACAAAGCCGCTCTATCTATAAATCAATCTCCAATCCATTTAGATTCATTTATCATTAATTTATATCTTTGTTCAATTATATCCTAATTGAACCGATTATCTTTCTCTTCTTTCTCTCTTCCCGAGCATTATCTATTAATATACAGATATAGATCAAGTCCCATGTCTAATATCCATGTACATTTCATTACTCCCAGTTTAAAGTTTTAAACTTTTTCATTTGCACAAGCAATTCTCTACGATCAATATTGCACACTTAGTGCTCGATTTAAAGGTCCGCACACATAGTGCTCTTACTCATTCGGACACATAGTGCCGCATTTCCTCGCACACATAGTGCTATATAATCTCGCACACATAGTGCCATGTAGTTTTTGCACACATAGTGCCGCATAACCTCGCACACATAGTACTGAAATTTCTTATCTACAGCTACCACTATGTCATAGATAGGTTGATAAATCTCACATTCGATTTTCACAAATTCATACATACCATGATTTCTTATCCAACCTATTTTATGTGCAATATTAACCGTAACCTAAATTACTTAGGAACTTACCTTTTTAGTTGGATGAACAACTTCGATCAGCTACTCAACCGCTTTCGCTTTTCCTTTGGCCGAACTTGGTTCCCTTTGATTTTAAGCTCCAACTAAGCAAATAAAATAATTCAATCATCGTAGCCCCAATTTATATTCATTCCTCATAAACACACACATATTCGGTATTCCATCTAATATTAACCATAGCCAAAAACCTATCATACAATTAAAACCCTTGTTCAAATTATTATTCACTAAAATACTATGACTGAATCCCTCAATTAGCTAACATAGCCTCTTGTATTCAATCTAATCACGTATATACAACCTAAATCCCTCTTTTAACACATAATTCACTATCTTGGAACTCATTTTCTAACTAATTTAACTTACTCCAAAGCCGAATGCTATTTGAGCATTAAGCTCATGTTCTTTTCATTATTAAGCAAGTATTATAACTCAACTAACATCCATTTTCAATTTGAAACATCAACATTCAAAATTAAACACGAAAATTCATAGTCGAATATATATATACTTTGTCCCAAACTCATAAATTCATCCATTCTAAGCTCAATTTGCCAATTAAACAAGTACTACTAATATTAAGCATTATTTCACAATTTATCTTAAATTGTCGAATGGACTCATGCTCCTAATTCATATACTTAACTTCATTAGCTGACTACTCAGGCTCATTTGAGCCACATATAGTAATTTAGTTTGTTCATACTCAATTAGAAACATTTCTCCTTTCAAATTATCAAAACATACACAATGTAACCCATTGAGCTCATGACCGAATGCTTCATGCATCACAAACACAAAATCATACACATGGGTCATGTTAGGAGCTTCAAAACCAATTTAAATTTCTCAAAATCCAAAGAAAAAATATGAAATCATACCTTAATTCCTAACACAAGATGGCCAAATGCCTTAGGTGTTCTTTCTTCAATTTCTTGTTTAGTTTCGGTAAAAGGGGAGACAAAAATGAGAAACTTTGTTTTTATCACCCTTTTTCTATTATTAATTCATGGTTTTCTAATATAAAACTATTTAATATTATTTCACTAATATAAAATACACAAAATGCCAAATTTTTCATCATCATTACCGTCCACTATAATCATAGTGGTCCATTTAACATGCAAGTCCTCTATGATGCTATCCATATACAATTTGGCCACTTCAACTTTTACCTATCACATTTTTATGGTTTCTCAACTAAGTCCTTTCAAGTAAAATTCCCATTCATAAGACTAAATTTAAAACATCAAATTTTCACACATGCACTATCACACATAGAAGTTATGCAAATAAATTTTATGACTCAGTTTTGTGGTCCCGAAACCACATTCCGACTAGGGTCAAATTAGGGCTGTCACAAACGTTCTTGAGACTAACTTATTATCACAATTAAGACAAGTGTACCTGTCAAACAGTAGTATTTCAGCAAGACCAGATTGTCGAACCCAAAGGAACTACGAGTACTAGTATTTACTTCTTTTTTATTTTCTAGTCTAAAATTTAAGAGGTTTGGTTGTCTAAACTAATTACTAACTAAGAATGCACAGGAAGAAAACTTGGGAGAAATAATTTTGGGAAAATTCGATTGATTGAGACAATACCTAAGGAAAAATCCACCTAGACTTCACTTGTTACTTGACTCTGAATCAGACGATTTATTCATTTGACTTGATCCATAGAAATCCCTAAGTTATATTATTATCTCTCTCGAGACTAATAACGTCTAACCCTAGGTTGAATAATTAAAATCTATTTCTAATTAACACCCTAGAATTGCATTAACTCGATCTTTGGATTCCCTTATTAGGTTTCACCTTAATCCGGCAAAATCTTGTCACCCTATCTCTAGGTGCGCAATCAAATCCGCTTAATTATGACAAATTTACTCTTAGTTAGGGTTTATTTCTTCTCTGAATAAGAGCTTAACTTGAATCAATATCCTGGAATATCAAAACAAGAATTAAGAACACATAATTAAGAACAAGTTAAATATTTATCATATAATTCAGATAATAATAACAAGATCTGTTTTAGGTTTCATTTCCCTTAGGTATTTAGAGGTTTAGTTCATACTTATGAAAGAAAACATCTCAAAAGCATAAAGATAACAAAACATAAGAAAACCCAAAACTCTTGAAGGAACTTGAAGGGAGATCTCCAGTCTTGATGATGAATCCGACTCTTGAGATGGATCAATCAGCTTTCCTTGAGTAATTCTTTGCTTCCTACTCTGCGTCCCCCTCCTAAGTGTCTCCTCAAGTGTTTAAATAGACTTTTGAATTCCTAAGAGGCCTAAAAATTAGCTTTTTCCAAATTGGACTAAACTTGGGCTCTGCAGGTACACGCCCGTGTGTGATTACTCTAGCCCGTGGTCAAGGCTGTTAAATAGGCACGGGTGTGTGGTCTACCGGTGTAAGTCTTGCTTCGATCCTGCCAAATTGACACGGCCGTGTGACACGCCCGTGTGAGGAAGTCCAGGCCATGTTGTTTTCCCATGTGGGATCATTTTCTCCGTTTTCGGCCCGTTTCTCACTCTTTTTACTCTCCTATGCTCACTTAAGTATAGAACATGAAATTAAATGATTAGGAGCATCGAATTCACCAAATCTAAGGAGAAATCATCCGTAAATGCGCTAAGCATGGGATAAAAATATGTATAAATTACAATTTATCAAATACCCCCACACTTAAACATTTACTTGTCCTCAAGCAAAATCCTCAACTCACAATCAAAATAAATTCTTCTCAATTTATAATCCCTATCAATAACATCTCAAAATAATCCATGAGTATTTATACATTGAAAATTCAACTAAAAGTACATCAAAGTTTCAGACATTCTAAGTTGAGCATTTTTACCATGAGAACATAGGTGTCTCCCCTCATCTAAGTGATTACCTTGATCAAAATATCATAGAGTTTAACATCCTTACTAAAGATTCACTCAAATCACTCAAGGTGTTTAAGACATCAATTAAAGCACTCATTAGTCAATATGAGAAGTTATTACCATAGGCTTGCTTAAAAATCGGATCATATACATCACACTATCACAGATTTATATGGCATGTATTTCTAAACACTTTGCACATAACACATGTTCCAAGAACCAGCTAAATCGGGCTCTGATACCACTAAATGTAACACCCCTTACTTGTATTCATTGTCGGAATAGGGTACGAGGCATTACCAGAGTTTATCGAATTAATTTTTCGTTATTACGAGTTAAATACTATCCATTTACTAAAACATGTAATGGCGTCCTTTAGATGGGCCTCCAAAGCCCAAAACATACTTCGGGACCAAACCAGAATTAAATCGAAACCATAGGGAATTTTTCACAAAATCCCAAAGTTTTTTTTTTCAGATTTATAAGCTCAATATAACCCCTTTATAAATATCTAACCTTCCCTGCAATTTTAAAACCAATACCAATCCAAACAAACCAATTCATTTCAACCAATTTGATACCAAATCTTATTTCTATTATAATTATACCATTTAGCATATTCATTACTCTTTACTTTAATACATATTCATTAAACAAGTCTTACCATTTACTTAATCACCAAACCATATACATTCTATATAAATCAAAAAGGAAATTTACAAAACTACTGGAGATAATCTGGATAGTATGATCCTCAATGTTGATCCGATCCTCCGTATATTTTCGCGTCAATCTACAAGAGACATTGGATACACTCAAGTAAGCTTATAGAAGCTTAGTAAGTTTATAGGCATAAAATATAAATCTTACCAAATATTTATACACTTATACAATATACACAATTATTAAGTTTATCTATCAACCACAATCATTGGTGAGTTCCCTTGTATAAACTCACTACCACTTATCCATTTCCTTTAATTCTTTTAGGCCCATTTGTTAGATACCATTCTTAATCAAATTAGGGAACGGTTACGGAAAATTGAGTACTTCACTTCCATTTTACCATAGTATAAATATGGTCTTGCATATGATCACTTATCACTTTTTGAAGTCATAGTCCTGCCACGGTCTTACACGGATCACATTTATCACTTGTCACTTGTCACTTGTCACTAATCAGATAAGTGTAGCTAAAGCTACCACTTATCACTTGTCACTTGTCACTAGTCAGATAAGTGTAGCTGAAGTTACCACTTATCACTTGTCACTGATCAGATAATTGTAGCTGAGGCTACCGCTTATCACTTGTCACTGATTAGAAGTACTCAAATCTGACGTTCCACTCAATTTGATCATTTTTTCGATTTTCAGGTTGTTATTTTATTCTCTATTCATCAATAAATATATCTCATCATACATTATATAATTCATAAAATTAACATTTAATCATTAAATTTCAACCATATGAACTTACCTGAGTCGATTCGTAAAATTTGTGAATGTTCAGGGACTAATCAGCTACTTTTTCTTTTCCTCGACTTGCTTCGGGTTCTCGATCTATCATTGCAAAATCATTCATTTATCAGTATTGACTTCATCTTCACTCTATTTCACATTCTTGATGTTTATAACCCGCTTATAAGTAACATTATCTATAATTTCACTATTTACTTATGTATATTTCAATGTTGTCCATCCGTGTCATAGTAACTGAATTATTTTTATCTTGACTATAGAACTCCAAATTAGGTTCTGCTAATTTTCCCTGAAACTAGACTCACATATCTTCTTATCATAAAATTTTTAGAATTTTTGGTTTAGCTAATAAGTACAGTTTATTCTTTAAAGTCACCCATGTTCTGCTGTCTGACAGTTCTGACCTTTCTTCACTAAAAATTAATTACCTCATCGTACGAAATTCATACGATGTTTCCGTTTGTTTCTCTTAAAAATAGCTCATTAAGGATTTTAAAAATATTAATTTAAGCCTCTAATTTTTTTATCCAATTTTTGATTATTTTCCAAACTCAGAACAGGGGAACCCGAAATCATTCTAAACTTGTCTCACAAAATCTATTATATCTTATAATTTACAATTCTGTTGCTTACACCATTTCTTCTATAAGAAACTAGACTTAATAAGATTTAATTTCATATTTTATTCATACTTTAATTCGATTTCTACAATTTTTGGTGATTTTTAAAATTTAGACTATTGCCGCTGTCGAAAACTGTTTTAGTGAAAAATGTTGATTTCCATTTTGCCCCAAATTTCACAATTCATACAATTCAGTCCTTGATCAACTAACCCCTCAATTAAACTAATTTTTCTCAATCAATACTTTACTTAGACATTATAAGTTATTTCACAACTATTTAAATTCATAATTTCCATATAAAATCCTAACTTCAAACTCTTTCACCATTAGGTCCCAACATTCACTTTCTATTCAATTCTTTCAATAAAATCAGCATATAAACAATTTAAAGCTCTAATTCCATGCTAAATCATCATATACTTCCAGTACATATTCATAGAAACTTTAAATTTCTTTCATAGAATCAAAAACTAATGAATTCAACAAGTGGACCTAGTTGTAAAAGTCACAAAAACACAAAATAATCAAGAAATAATCAAGAATTGAACTTACTTGCAGTAAAAATATGAAAAAATAGCTTAAGGAAACCCTTCTATGGTGTTTTTCCTGATGAGAATGCAGAAAAATAAAGAGGAATCTAGATAATTCCACTTTAGTCTTAGCTTTATTAAGTAAATTTTGCAATATTTCAATTTTACCCTTAATTCTCCTTATTTTCTTGCTGATTTCATGCCCTTGTTGTCGAGCCCAAATAGACCTTGGTTCTATTTTCCTTTTAAACCCTCTTTTCTTTTATCATTTAACCTATTTAATCATTTCCCATAATTTTACATTTCTTACAATTTAGTCTTTTTTATTCAATTAACTATCGGAACTTTAAAATTTCTTGACGAAACTTTTATACTAACTTATTAACGCTCCATAAATATTGGTAAAAATATTTATGGCTCGGTTTAAAATTTTCAAAGTCTCGATACCTCGTTTTCGATTCTAATTATTTTAATATTTATTTCTAGTCCACTATTCGCTATTTCAAAAATTTTCCTAACTTCATATCTAACTTATATTCACTAAATTAATAATATTTTCTACTCATTTGTTGGATTTATTGATCTCGAATCACTGTTCCACCGCTACTGAAAATTTAGACTATTACAAAGTGAACCCGGCTAACGCTTCAGAGGAGGGCCAAGATGTAGGTTTCTACACACATAGTGGGAGGCGTTATGACCCTACAAGTACAAGAACCAAAACCGTTAAAGGAAAGACCCCAGTAGTCGAGTATAAGAAAGAAAAGGTGGCCAGGCTCGCTAGTTAACAAGCCAGTAACTGAGAACGGGGATAGAGAATTCCTGAAATTTTTAAAGCATAGCGAGTACGGCATTGTAGAACAGCTGCACAAACAAACGGCTCGCATCTCAGTATTAGCCTTGCTCTTAAGTTCGGAGACACATCGTAGCGAGTTGATGAAAGTGCTAAATGAAACTTATGTCACTAACGATATCTTTGTAAACAAGCTGGATCGCCTAGTCAACAATATAAGTGCCGACAACTTCATCTTCTTCAATGATGATGAGATACCTACGGGGGGCATGGGGTCTACAAAGGCTCTTCACTAACCAACTGCTGTAAAGGATATACATTGTCAGGGGTGTTAATTGATAATGGATCTGCACTAAATGTCTTGTCCCTATCCATGCTGAATAGGTTGCCTATGGATAGCTCTCATATGAAGACATGTCAAAACATAGTGAAAGCATTCGATGGAACCGAAAGGAAGGTGATGGGAAGAATTGAGATACCTCTATTGATTAGTCTAAACATGTATGAAATAGATTTCTTGGTGATGGACATTAAGCCTTCGTATAATTGTTTGTTGGGGAGGCCTTCGATTCATTCGGCTGGGGCAGTGCCATCATCACTGCACCAAAAACTAAAGTTGTTAATTGAGGGTCAACTGGTAATGATAAACGCGGAAGAAGACATTATTACATTCGTAACCAGCGACGCGCCATATGTAGGGATAAACGATGAAGCGACAAAATGTTCTTTTTGATCGCTAGAATTTGTGAATGCAACATTCATTATCGAAGGGAACAAGATCCCGATGCCCAAAATCTCCAAAACTACAAGGATGGGCCCACAACTGATGGTTGGGGAAGGAGTTTTACCTGAGAAAGGACTTGGAAAAAGCCTACAAGGAAGGATTGAGACACCTATGCTCATGGACAAACATGACCGATTTGGCTTAAGATACAAGCCAAATGCGAAGCAAAAGAAAAAAGAGCTGAAGAAAAACGAGACTGAGTGGGGAAAAGGTCAAGTACGAACTGATGACCTTTCCCTATATATCCAGGACTTTCGTGTCAGGAGGAACTATTCACCCTGAGCGGAAGATGTCAAGAAAAGAGACTGCTGAAGAAATGTTGGGAAATCTGAACATCAATGCCATATCCAAAGAAGGAATTGGGGGAAAAAATTTATTAGGCATCTGCCTTTATGTACCTGAAAGTGTTCTGAACAACTGGACTGCGGAAGAGATTCCTGTAGTTTTTAGAGCTAATTCAGAGTAATGTTCAAAACACGCTTATTGCTCTAAGCCTAGGAGCAATAAGAATCTTTCTGTGAAATAGGCTTATGTCCAACATCCTTATTTCAATAAAATGCATCTTTGCATATCATATTGAGCAAATATTCTTTTATTCTTTCCATTTCATTCATAATCATACCATACAAATAATTATTCTTAGATTCTTTTGTTCTTTGCATCTTCCTTCATCCTTATAATAGGTTTCCAGATATCAATTATATGAGCGACGCTGCTACTGACTCAAAATCTCTTTTTGAGCAAGATATGTGTACGAAGGATTCTGCGGATTTTGAAGATAATCGAGACTGTAACCTATCTCCTAATTTGTTGAGGATGGTAGAATAAGATGAGAAACAAATCTTTCTTTACAAAGAGTCAGTAGAGATTGTGAGCTTAGGAGAAGAGAAATAGGTGAAGATTGGAGCTTGCATTGCTGCAGAGACATCATTGAGTTACTGCAAGAATTCAAAGATGTCTTCATATAGTCATATCAAGACATGCCCAGGTTAAGTAATGATATCGTGGTACATCGGCTCCCCATAAAGGAAGAGTGCAAGCCAGTTCAACAGAAGCTCCAAAGGATAAGGCCCGACATTTTCCTAAAAATAAAAGAAAGTTAAGAAGCAATTCGATGCTGATTTTTTACAAGTGGTTAAATACTCAGAACGGGTAGCCAATATTGTCCCGTCCCTTAAAAAGATGAGAATGTACAGATGTTCGTAGACTACAAGGATTTGAACAAATCTAGCTCGAAAGATAATTTCCTATTGCCACATGTCAACACCTTAGTGGACAACATAGGAGGTTACTCACTATTCTCTTTTATGGATGGTTTCTCGAGATACAACCAGATAAAGATGCATCCTGAAGATATGGAGAAGACCACATTCGTAACTACGTGGGGAACATTTTGCTATAAAGTGATGCCATTCAGACTAAAAAATGTGGGAGCGACATATCAAAAAACTTTGGTAACCTTGTTTCACAACATGATACACAAAGAAATTGAAGTTTATGTTGATGATATGATCGCAACGTCCAGAACAGAGAATGAGCATGTACAAGTCTTGAGGAAATTGTTCTTAAGGTTGAGAAAATTCCAGTTAAAGCTCAATCCAGCAAAATGTACCTTTGGGGCTAGGTTAGGAAAATTGTTAGGATTTGTAGTCAGTGAAAAGGGGATCGAGATCGACCTAGATAAAGTAAAGGCTATACAGTATTTGCCTCCATCACGTACTCAAAGAGAAGTCTGAGGTTTCCTAGAAGACTAAATTACATCGCACGGTTCATTTCACAACTAACTAATGCGACCCCATATTCCGTCTCCTTAAGAAACACAATCTAGGCATTTGGGATGAGGAATGTCAGAAGACTTTCGACAAGGTCAAACATTACCTATCCAATGCCCCAGTACTGATGCCTCCTAGCCTAAATAGGCTATTGATACTGTACTTGGCAGTATTCGAGAATTCCATGGGATGCATGCTTGGTCAACATAAGGAGTCAGGAAGAAAAGAAAGAGCAATATACTATCTCAATAAGAAATTCATTGAATGTGAGACATTATATTTGCTAATCGAGAAATTGTGTTGCGCATTGATCTAGACAACCCGAAGACTGAGACAGTACATGTTGTTCCACACAACTTGGCTCATCTCAAAACTAGACCCTCTTAAGTACATGATGGAGTCAACTACTTTGGATGGAAGAATGACCCGATGACAAATTTTGCTTTCCGAATTTGATATAGTCTATGTGAATCAGAAGGCTATAAGAGGGAGAGCAATAGCAAATTTTTTGGCCAGTAGAGCTCTAGAAAATTACGAGCCTTTGAACTTTGATTTCTCGAATGAAGATCTAATATGTGTGACAACCACTGAAGAAGACCCTCAAGAAGTGTGGGCAATGGAATTGGGGCAATCCTGATATCCCCAAAAGGAGATCATTATTCATTCACTAGTAAATTGGTTTTTGACTGCACAAATAATATGGCAGAATACGAAGGATGCATCATGGGCATCCGTGCCACCATAAAATGGAAGATCAAAAAGTGCTAGAGGTATATACGGATTCTGCACTAGTGATCTATCAACTCAAGGGAGAATGAGAGAAGAGAGATCCCAAATTGATCAATTATCAAAGGCTGGTTCGTGAGTTAATTGAGGAGTTTGATGACATCACCTTCTATTACCTCCCACGAGATAAAAATCAGATGGCTGGTACCCTAGCTACTTTGGCTTCCATGATCAAAGTAAATAAACAAGAGGATGTAAAACCTATCCAGATAAGTATTTATGAGGTTCTGGCTCATTATTACAACATCGAAGAAGAAAAAGAAAAGGATGATCACCATTGGTACCATGATATACTGCTATATGTGAAGAATCGTGAATACCCTGACCAAGCAACTGAGAATGATAAAAGGCCGTTGAGAAGACTGGCCAGTGACTATGTCTTAGATGGGGAGATCCTATATAAAAGGAGAAAGGATCAGGTGCTATTAAGATGTGTAGACACTATCGAGGCTAAGAAAATCTTAAAAGAAGTCCACGAGGTTGTCTGTGGAACACATGCCAATGGTTTTACAATGGCCAGGCAAATCATGAGATTCGGGTATTATTGGTCCACCATTAAAGGAGATTGCATTAGTTATGCCAAGAAATGCCATAAGTGTCAAATTTATGGAGATAAAATTCATGTACCTCCCTCACCTCTTCATGTTATGACTTTTCCATGGCCTTTCTCTATGTAGGGCATGGATGTCATTGGGCCAATCTCACCTAAAGTTTCTAACGGGTATCGATTCATCTTTGTGGTCATCCATTACTTCACTAAATGGGTAGAAGCTACTTCATATGCCAATGTCACCAAGTCGACAGTTAGCAAATTCTTGAAGAAAGAGATCATATGTTGGTGTAGGATGCCAAAAAGGATTGTAATACCCCAAAAATTTTTACAGTAAGATATTATCCTTGATATAGTAAAATAAGGAAATAAAGTGACAAAAAGGGAAATATTGAGTTATGTCAATATTGGAAAGTATATTATGATATATTAATTCAAGAAAGGACTAAATTGTAAAAGTGAGAAAAGTTTTGTTGCACAAGAGTATATTTCAAAATTTGAGGGGTTAAAGTGTAAATATAAAAAAGTTGAAGAACCAATAGTGTAAATATTTTAAGGGTGGAATGATCTAGAAACTAAGGAAAATGGATAAATTACGACCGAATTGAATAGGAGAAGAACTATGAAGGACTAAATTGCAGTTTTACTAAATTAAATGATGACTCAAAGATGGAATTTTAAAAAATAATAAAGGGCAAAATGGTCAATTGAAAGAGAGAGAAATCTAGAAAATAATGATGATGTTGATGATATTTTATAATTATTTAATTAGATAAATATTATTTTAATGAGATATTTTATTATTTTATTATTATTTATGTAGTATAAAAGGAAGGAAAGATGGATAATTTTCATCATCTTTCCCATGCACTAACGTGAGAGGAAGAGAGAAAGAAAAAAGTTTTGCTTTCTTTACAATTTGGTCCTCCCATAAAAAATTCACCGTTTTCTCCCAAAAATCAAAAGAATTTCCATAGCTACCAAGAGAGAAAAATGTTAAGGAGACTATGGGAAGTTAGAATATCAAGTTAGATTCAACAAAATGAAGCTGAAGGAGTGAGAAAATCAAGATGAAGATTGAAATCAATAGAACAAAGTAAGAACATCATGATTTCAATATATTTTTAAGTTTGATATTATTGAAAAAGCATGGGATTGATGTTAATGTAGAGTTTTCTTACATATGGTCCTATGTTCTTGATATGTTAGTAAAGAGAAAATAAGAGAAAGTGATGAGAAATAGTGCAGAAAAAGAAAATAAAGGTGTTATAAACATGGTAATTATTATCTTGCACTAAAATAGTTTTGGACAGCAGCAGTAGTCTAATTTTGAAAAATCACAAAAAATTTTGGAAATCGAATTATAAGTTGACTAAAATATGAAATTAAATTTCATTGAGTCTAGTTTTTCATAGAAGAATCGATGTAAGCAATTAAATTGTAAATTATGAGATATAACAAATTTTATTAGACAAGGTCATAATGATTTTGGGTTCCCCTGTTCTAACTTTGGAAAATCATAAAAAATTGGAGAAAAATAATTATGGGCTTAAATTTATATGCTTAGAATTCTGAATGAGTATATTTTCAAGATAAATAAATTGGAACATCATTTGAATTCTGTATAAGGAGATAATTAATTTTTAGTGAAGAAGTGTTGGAACTATCAGATAGCAGAACAAGAGTGACTTTAAAGAATAAACTGTACTTATTGGGTAAATAAAAAATTCTAAAAATTTTATGGTAAGAATATATGTGAGTCTAGTTTTAGGAAAAATTAGTAGATCCAAATTTGGAGTTCTGTAGCTCAAGATAAAAATAATTTAGTGACTATGACATGGATGGACAGCTTTTAATAAATTTATAAGTAAATAGTAAAATCATAGATAATGTTACTTATAAGAATGATATATACATTAAGGATGTGGAATAGAGAGGAGGAGGAGGAAGATAAATATATGAATTTTTCAGCTAGCAAGGGTTTACATTTAAAATGGATAATTTGTATGTTTTAGACCCAGGGACTAAATTGAATAAAAAAAACTATAAGGGTAATTTTGTAAAAATGTAAAAAATGACCAAAATGAAGGAAATTAATTTGTTTTATTGGTTAAATTAATAAATTGAATGAAATTATTAATTTGGATCAAGATTGAGTGAAGATCGGGGAAATGAAAAATTTACCAAAATACCCCTGAATCTTGATATTTCTGCAATTTCGCCAGGTAAGTTCGTGTAACTTGAATTATATTCTTAAATACTTGAAATGTATGTTATTGACGTGAATATGATTTGATTGTTCATTGTATGAAAATTGATGAAACATTGATATATTTGATAAAAAAAAGGGAAAGAAATCCCGGTTGAATGAAAGGAAAATTCGGTGGATCTCTAAAAAGGAAGACGATAAAAAGGATCTAGCCCCGATGGGTGATCCTATCTTGATATAGCCCTCCCGAAGAATATGTGGAAAATGGATTTAGCCCGGACGGGTAATACAAATTAGGGTCTGAATTTAGCCTGGACTGGTAATTCAGATCCAAGCTCATTAGAGTAATTGTCGTTGCAGGGGATTTAGCCTGGACTGGTAATCCCGACAATACTCTATGAGTTTATATTACAGGGTATTTAGCCTGCACTGGTAATCCCGCTGTAAGGATGAGGTTCGCGGGAGTGTGCTTTCTGAAATGAAATGTGTAAGACTATGGTTGAAAGATACCATGGCAACATGATATGAAATGTGTAAGACCATGGTTGAAAGATACCATGGCAACATGACATGAAATTTGTAAGACCATGGTTGAAAGATACCATGGCAACGTGACATGAAATGTGTAAGACCATGGTTGAAAGATAACATGGCAACATGAAATGAAATGTGTAAGACCATGGTGGAAAGATACCACGGTAACGTGACATGAAATGAACAAGACCATGGTTGAAAAATACCATGGCAACATGACGGGAAATAAATAAGACCATGGTTGAAAGATACCATGGCAACATGACGGGAAATGAATAGGACCATGGTTGAAAGATACTATGGCAACGTGACATGAAATGAACAAGACCATGGTTGAAAGATACCATGGTAACATGATTGGAATTGAGTAAGACCATAGTTGAAAGACACTATGACATCATGTCAAAGATAAATAAGACCGTGGATGGGAGACGCTATGACATCTGTTGAACAATTGATATTCAGGTAATATGCATCAGATGACGAATGGTTATACGAAATGATTGTGTGAAATGTTTACAAGAACTGGTCATATGGAAATATATGTACAAAATAGTTGCGTGAAATAATTATGAAGACAGATAAATGAAATAAGTATAGGTACATGAAACATAATTTATGTTAAATTTGATATAAACTATTACCGGAATAAATATACATAAAATATATGGAAATGATGGAGCATGAAATATTGATATAATGAAATGAATGATATATAATTATGAAGAAACGGTAAGAGAATGATATGTTTCATGACATGTACATATATGATTATCTTTGATATGTTGATACAAGGAAATTATGTAAGTTAAGATAATTATTAAATTCAAGTGACATGTTGAGAAAATAAGTATATCAATGTTGAGTTTATATGAAGTACGTACTAGTATACAAACAATGTTGTTTAATGCTTAGACAAGTGCCAAGCAATTGATTGAATGGTAATATATTTATTGATATGATGCATTGAATCGGTAAGTATTTAATTGAAAATTTTTTTAAGTGATCTGCAAATTCTAGTAATGCTCCGAAACCCTATTTCGGCAGCAGATTGGGTTAGGGGTGTTACAAGGATCATATCTGAAAATGCATTAAACTTGAACAACAGTACGATAGCAGAGGTCTGTAGTAAATTTAAGACCAAACACCACAACTCATTACCATATCGCCCAAAAATGAATGGTGCAGTGGAGGCAGCCAATAAGAACATTAAGAAGATCGTAAGGAAAATGACTGAGACTTATAAAGATTGGCATGAGGTGTAACACCCCGTACCCGAGACCGTTGCCGGAGTCGAACACGAGGTGTTAACAGACTTATTTCATTGTAAAACACAGTTCATTAAAAATTTCTAGACAAGCTGGCTAACTGCGTAACTGTCACCTTAAAAATCATATACCGAGTTCCAAAACTCGAAAACAAGTTCCGTAAATTCTTCCTGAAACTAGACTCATATGTCCATCTACAAATTTTTTTATAGAATTTTTGGTCAAGCCAATTAGTACAGTTTATTAGTTAAATTTCTCCCCTGTTTCAGGGTTCGACTGCTCTGACCTTCATGCATTACGACTTATATATCTTCCTGTACAGGGCTTCATTACTTATGCCGTTTCTTTCTAACGAAACTAGACTCAAAAAGGAATCTATACATATATGGAATCACCTCTAATTATCTCTGGTTAATTTATAGTAAATTTCCAAAGTCAGATCAGGGGATCCAGAAATTGCTCTGGCCCTGTTCCACGAAAACTTAAATATCCCCTAAAATAACACTCATATGATCGTTTCGTTTCTTCCATATGAAAGTAGATTCATCAAGGTTCGATTACATAATTTATTCACTATTTAATTCAATTCCTACTATTTTTAGTGATTTTTCAAATCCACACCACTGCTGCTGTCAGCATCTGTTTTTAAGGTGAACTTTACCTATTTCATGGTTTTCCATGAATCAACTAGAATTTGTCATACAAAGCACCAAACTGATCATGATTAACCATTCCAATGGCTAATCGTCACCAAACATTTCCATACCTCTCAATGAACAACATACAAAACGATTATAATGCTATGCTCAAAGTATATATAAGTCATTTTCGCATGGCTATCCAAATTTATATAAAACCAAAGGGTACATGACCAACAACAAAAAGGGTAGTCCTATACATGCCATTTTTAGAGTTCAACCAAAAGTGTACCAAAAGGGCTTTGATAGTGCGGACGACTTCGACTTCGACAATCCCGAGTCCGATAGCTGACGAACCAAAATCTATAAAACAGAGAATCAAAGAAACGGAGTAAGCATTTAATGCTTAGTAAGTTTTGAGCAATGAAATTAGGCACAATTGAAGTATAGCATTCATATGACTAAACGGATAATTTCATATACACACATTCTCAAAATCATACCTACTTCACATTACCAACCCTTATATTCATACATAAGGAATCAACTTGACTAAAAGCCGGAAGCTTGTTAATCGATTGAGCAAATACTATTTAGAAGGAATCAATCATCTCAATGCACATACGAAACATACCTCATCGTTGGGATTTTACGAGCGTATTAATTGAAATTATTACAGCAAGATCGATCATTCCCAAACCCAAGTATCTTCAGGATTTAGCCGGATATAACCACTCGCACAAGGCCTTCGGGTCATAGCCCGGATATGGTCACTAGCACAAATGTCTTCGGGACTTAGCCCGGATATAGTCGCTAGCAAAAATGCCTTCGGGTCTTAGCCCGGATATAGCAACTCGCACGAATGCCTTCGGATCTTAGTCCGGATATAGTCACTAGCATAAAAGCCTTCGGGACTTAGCCCAGATATCATTCGAATAACCATGCACATATATCAATAATCATGACACATCCATATTTCATTTTCATTACCAAAGCTCAAACACAAGACACTTATCACACTTACTAATTTCGGCTCAATAGCCACATACAAAGAGCACGATTTTGATTTTCTTTATGACATGATCTCTATGCACATACGGCTACCCATCATACGTATAGGCTAATTAATTCAACATATAATTCAAGTAGAATCATTATATCACCGTATTTTTGTTATGATTATACGTTATGACTTAATCAAATCGTAAACTAAGTTTCATTACTCGAAAACTTACCTCGGATGTTGTCGAACGATTTCGACGGCTATTCGATCACTTTTTCCTTCCCTTTATCGGATTTAGTTCCCCTTTGCTCTTGAGCTTAATTTAACAAATAAATTGATTTAATCATTTGAACATCAAAAAGAGAAACTCAAGGTACTTAACCCATATATACATTAGACATTAGAGTCACATATATATGAAATCATGAATCAACTCAACATATTAGCCCACACTCTCTTTTAGCCGATTACCTAAGCCAAGATAAAAGCATCAATATGCTTGCCTCTAACCGAATACATGCATCACCAATCTACCTCATGTGGCCGAATATGCATGTCTATGTTGAGGCCGATTATATGCTTAATACATTCTACAAATATGGTCACTTGTATTGACTAATTACCATTTTGTTTCAAGTTCAAAGCTCGGCTAAAACACATATATACACTAGAAATCAAATACTAACATTTGCACTTCACCTTAATAGCTAACTTAGCAACCCTTAATTTAACATATAATTGTTCATAACAAAATTAGAGCATCCTCTCCATTCCATCAATTCAAAACACATACATTACTCACTAATATTCAAAGTCACATTCGGCCTTAGCACACAACTTTTCTACTTCATCTAACATGAACAACAACTATATTTCTCTTCCACTTCCTACCATGGCCGAATGCTTCATGAAGTTGCTAAGACATACCTTTTTCAAATTCTCACACACACTCACATCCAATCCTTTTTGTTGAGCACTCAAACTCTATCATCTTCATACCTCATCAACACAACATCACACCAACCAAGAAGACAACACCCATGGCCGAGTATCATCTCCCTCACATAGCAAAGATTTAAACCATGGGCTAGGTAGAACTCAAGCTAACAATTAAAAATATACATGAATCTCATGGAGCAACATCAAACATACCTTAGCCTAGTTACATGCATGGCCGAACCTCTTCAACCTTTCTTCTTCCTTCCTCCTTAGAATTTTCGGCCAAAGATGTTAAAGGATGAACATTTTTTTTCTTTTCTTTGTCTAGTCACGGCAATGGGGAGTAAGGGGGAGACAACTTTGGTTTCTCCTCCCACTCACCTCATGTTTTATCATTCTTAATTCACTATTTTATTTTCTAAACCCATAATGCTAATAGGAAATTCATATTATCATCTATGACCCATCCATGGCCGGCCACTACTCTTAATTAATGGATATTTGACATGCAAACCCTTCATTCTTATAACATGCATTAATAGGCCACTTACATTTGCCTAGCACATTTCTAAATTTTCTCACATAAGTCCTATTAACTAAATTCACATGCAATCGACTAAATCGAAGCTTAAAACTTTCACACATTCATATTCACATATTCTAGACAATAAATATCACATTCAAATACTTCGGTGACTCGGTTTAGCGGTCCCTAAACCACTTCCCGACTAGGGTCAATTTAGGGCTGTCACAACTCTCCCCCACTTTAAAAAATTTTCGTCCCCGAAAATCTTACCGGTAAATAGGTTTGGGTATCGTTCTTTCATAGAGTTCTCGGGTTCCCAAGTAGCTTCTTCCATCCCGTGTTTGAGCCATAACACTTTTACTAAAGGAACCTTTTTGTTTCACAACTCTTTCACTTCACGAGCTAGGATACGAATTGGTTCTTCTTCATAACTCATATCGGCTTGAATTTCAACCTCGGAGGGACTTATTATGTGCGAAGGATTAGATCTGTAACGTCGAAGCATCGAAACATGAAAAACGTTGTGGATCCTTTCAAGTTCAGGGGGTAAAAGCAACCTATATGCAACTGGACCAACTCGTTCGGAGATTTCATACGGCCCAATGAATCTCGGACTCAATTTGCCCTTACGGCCAAATCTGAGTATCTTTTTCCAAGGTGAAACTTTAAGAAACACTTTGTCTCCCACCTGATACTTAATGTCTTTTCGTTTCAAATCCGCGTACGACTTCTGACGATCTGTGGCTGCCTTCAGACTTCCACGGATTACTTTTACTTTCTGTTCAGCATCTTCAATCAAATCAACTCCGAAAATTTTACTTTCACCGAGCTCGGTCCAAAACAATGGTGTACGGCATTTACGACCGTACAAAGCCTCGTAAGGTGCCATCTTAATACTTGATTGAAAACTATTGTTGTAAGCAAATTCAATCAAAGGTAAATACCGCTCCCATGACCCACTAAACTCGAGGATGCAACATCTCAACATATCCTCAAGTATCTGAATTATCCGCTCGGATTGACCATCGGTTTGGGGATGAAAAGCGGTGCTAAAATGTAACTTGGTACCCAAGGCTTCTTGCAATTTCTTCCAAAATCGCGAGGTGAATCTCGGATCTCTATCCGACACAATAGAAATAGGTACCCCGTGTAATCTCACAATCTGAGAAACATACAATTTAGCTAGTTTATCCAATGAAAAATCCGTGCGTACTGGGATAAAGTGAGCCGATTTAGTCAGTCTATTAACAACAACCCAAATCGCATCTTTCTTACTTGCCGACACTGGCAACCCAGACACAAAATCCATCGTGACTCGATCCCATTTCCATTCAGGTATCATGATCGGCTGAAGTAAGCCCGTAGGCACTTGATGTTCCGCCTTCACTTGCTGACATACTAAGCACTTCGAAACAAAATCGAAAATGTCTCGTTTCATACCATGCCACCAAAACTGACGTCTCAGATCGTTGTACATTTTCGTACTCCCCGGGTGAATTGACATTCGGCTACAATGAGCTTCGTTCAGAATCATCGAAATACGTTCTGAACTTCTTGGAACACACAAACGATTTCTGAACCTCAAACAATCGTCATCATCAATTTGAAACTCTGATTCCATATTCGAAACACATTCAGCCCGTTTTGCAACCAGTTTATCATCGACTTTCTGAGCTTCACGAATTTGATGAATCAGCAATGGTTTGGCCTTTAATTCTGCCACTAACACATTGTCGGATAGAACAGACAAGTGTACATTCATCGCTCGTAAAGCAAACAGTGATTTACGACTTAAGGCATCCGCAACCACATTAGCCTTTCCCGGGTGATAGTCAATGACAAGCTCATAATCTTTCAACAACTCGAGCCAACGTCTTTGTCGCAGATTCAAGTCTCTTTGAGTCATCAAATATTTGAGACTTTTGTGATCCAAATATACATGACACTTCTCACCAAATAAGTAATGTCGCCATATTTTCAAAGCGAACACGATGGCAGCTAGTTCAAGATCATGGGTCGAATAATTTTTCTCATGTGGCTTCAGTTGCCTCGACGCATAAGCTACAACTCGACCTTCTTGCATCAATACACAACCCAACCCAAGTAAGGATGCATCACTGTAAATGACGAACTCCTTGCCTGATTCGGGCTGCACTAGTAGTGGAGCTTTCGTCAAATGAGTTTTCAATTGATCGAAACTTTCCTGAAACTTTTCTGTCCATTCAAACTTAACATCTTTCTGAAGTAGTTTCGTCATTGGTGTGGGTATCATCGAGAAACCTTTTACAAACCGTCGGTAGTAACCGGCAAGTCCCAATAAGCTCCGAACCTCAGTAATATTTCTCGGAGGCTTCCAGTTAAGTATGGCCGAAATTTTGTTCGGATCAACTCGAATACCCGATGCAGACACCACATGACCCAAGAAGCTAACCTCTCTTAACCAGAATTCACACTTACTGAACTTAGCATATAACTGCTTATCCCGTAAAATTTGCAACACTAATCCCAGGTGTTCAGCATGATCGGTTTCATTTCTCGAATAGACCAAGATATCATCGATAAACACAACTACAAACCGATCCAAATACGGTCTGAAGATCCGATTCATCAAATCCATAAATACCGCGGGGGCATTAGTGAGCCCAAATGGCATCACTAAGAATTCGTAGTGACCGTATCTCGTTCTGAAAGCGGTTTTGGGTATATCCGAATCTCGAATTCGCAACTGATAATAACCCGATCTCAAATCTATCTTTGAAAACACCGAGGCTCCCTTTAGTTGATCAAACAAATCATCAATGCGCGGTATCGGATATTTATTCTTTATTGTCACCTTATTCAGCTGACGATAGTCGATGCACAACCTCATGGTTCCGTCCTTCTTTTTCACAAACAATACTGGTGCACCCCAAGGTGAGAAACTTGGTCGAGCGAAACCTCTATCCGTCAACTCTTGCAACTGAGCTTTCAACTCTTTTAACTCGGTTGGTGCCATACGATACGGAGCTATCGAAATCGGTGTAGTCCCAGGTACAAGCTCAATACCAAACTCTACCTCCCGAACAGGTGGCAAACCCGGTAATTCTGCGGGAAAAACATCCGGGTATTCACAAACCACCGGCACAGATTCAAGTTTCCTTTCTAGCTCTTTATTATCAAGTACGTATGCAAGATACGCTTCACACCCCTTTCTCACATATTTTTGGGCTAACATCGAGGATATTATTGTTGGCAATCCATACAAGGCAGTAGACTCAACTCGGATTATCTCATTATTTGCGCACCTCAAATCAATAGTCTTTCTTTTGCAATTCACAACCGCATCATGCACGGTCAACCAATCCAAACCGAGAATAACATCAAACTCATCAAACGGAAAAAGCATCAAGTCCGCCGGAAAACAGGAACCTCGAATTACTAGGGGACATTTCTTACACACTTTGTCGACAAGCACGTAACGACCCAAGGGATTTGAAACCCGAAGTACGAACTCAGTAGACTCAATAGGTAAAGTCTTACTAGATGCTAAGGTTTCACATATATAAGAATGAGTAGAACCAGGGTCAATCAAAGCAATCACATTAGTATCAAAGAGAGTAAAAGTACCGGTAATAACATCTGGTTGTAGCTTCTCTAGATCCTCTCTGACCGCCACTAGCATTGCCCGTATTTCTAGATGGTCTACCCCGAGCAGTAGTAGCACCAGGTTTCCCACTCTGATTTACGTTCTGTTCAGACAATCTCGGGCAATTTTTAATAAAGTGGTCAGCTGATCCGCACTTGTAACAGGAGCGGTCATGGAATCTACAACTCCCCGAATGCCATTTACCACAATATTGACACTCCGTTCTGTCTCGACGATCATTTCTAACACTGGCGACCGAAGTGACTCGTGCACTCACAGGGGGTCGATCGCGATCTCGTCTAGAAAAACCCGAAGTGTATCTAGACCGGCCTAAGTCATCTCTAAATTTCTTCGATGACTGTTGGAAGGGCTTCCCCGAAGACCTCTTACGAAACTTCTTTGCTCCCACCTCAGCTTTTCTTTTCTCCATACTGAGCTCCTCGGCTTTGCAAGCTCGCTCGACAAGTACCACAAATTCTCGGATTTCCAAAATGCCAACATACAGCTTTATATCATCATTCAGCCCATCCTCGAAACGTTTACACATCATGGCTTCTGAAGAAATACATTCTCGAGCGTACCGGCTAAGCCTTACAAACTTTCGTTCATAGTCGGTAACCGACATGGAACCTTGTTTAAGTTCAAGAAATTCCTTCCGTTTTTGATCTATGAATCTCTGACTGATATACTTTTTCCGAAACTCGGTTTGGAAAAACTCCCAAGTTACTTGCTCTCTGGGCACAACAGAAGTCAACGTATTCCACCAATAGTAGGCAGAATCACGTAGCAAGGAGATAGTACACTTTAGGCACTCATCGGGTGTGCAAGATAGCTCATCGAGTACCCGAATAGTGTTGTCCAACAAAAATTCAGCTTGCTCGGCATCATCGCTGTCCGTAGCTTTAAATATAGTAGCCCCGTGTTTTCGGATTCTGTCAACTGGGGGCTTATTTGACCTTATTTGGTCAGTTGTCGGAGGTATTGTAGGTGCGGGGGTGGTATTAGTCGGGAATGGAGGTTGTGGAACAGCCGTATTAGTTCGAATGTATTGGTTGAACCAATCATTCATCACGCTATAAAAAGCTTGTCTAGCTTCATCATTCAGATTACTAGCAATAGGTTGAGAGTCCACCGGCGCTGTCCCTTGTGCGGGAGCGGGCGCTACACTCTCAAGATCATCAGTTACCGCTCGGTTGGGATCTGGATCCATTACTATAAATAAACACATTTTCAATTGTCAGAAATCACCACACTATCAAATAATCACATAATGGCATGTATAGCTAGACCCAAACGTATTACAGTAGTCCTAGAATCGACTAAACCGTAGCTCTGATACCAATAAAATTGTAACACCCCATACCCGAGACCGTTGCCGGAGTCGAACACGAGGTGTTAACAGACTTATTTCATTGTAAAACACAGTTCATTAAAAATTTTCAGACAAGCTGGCTAACTGCGTAACTGTCACCTTAAAAATCATATATCGAGTTCCAAAACTCGAAAACAAGTTCTGTAAATTTTTCCTGAAACTAGACTACTATGTTCATCTACAAATTGTTTTATAGAATTTTTGGTCTAGCCAATTAGTACAGTTTATTAGTTAAAGTCTCCCCTGTTTTAGGGTTCGACTGCTCTGACCTTCATGCATTACGACTTATATATCTTCCTGTACAGGGCTTCATTACTTATGCCGTTTGTTTCTAACGAAACTAGACTCAAAATAAATATATGGCATTACCTCTAATTATCTCTGGTTAATTTATATTAAATTTCCAAAGTCAGATCAGGGGATCCAGAAATCACTCTGGCCCTATTCCATGAAAACTTAAATATCCCCTAAAATACGACTCATATGATCATTTCGTTTCTTCCATATGAAAGTAGATTAATCAAGGTTCGATTATATAATTTATTCACTATTTAATTCCATTCCTACTATTTTTAGTGATTTTTCAAATCCACACCACTGCTGCTGTCAGCATCTGTTTTTAAGGTGAACTTTACCTATTTCATGGTTTTCCATGAATCAACTAGAATTTGTCATACAAAGCACCAAAATGATCATGATTAACCATTCCAATGGCTAATCGCCACCAAAAATTTCCATACCTCTCAATGAACAACATACAAAATGATTATAATGCTATGCTCAAAGTATATATAAGCCATTTTCGCATGGCTATCCAAATTTATACAAAACCAAAGGGTACATGACCAACAACAAAAAGGGTAGTCCTATACATGCCATTTTCGTGTACCAAAAGGGCTTTGATAGTGTGGACGACTTCGACTTCGAAAATCCCGAGTCCGATAGCTGACGAACCAAAATCTATAAAACAGAGAATCAAAGAAACGGAGTAAGCATTTAATGCTTAGTAAGTTTTGAGCAATGAAATTAGGCACAATTGAAGTATAGCATTCATATGACTAAACGGATAATTTCATATACACACATTCTCAAAATCATACCTACTTCACATTACCAACCCTTATATTCATACATAAGAAATCAACTTGACTAAAAGCCAGAAGCTTGTTAATCGATTGAGCAAATACTATTTAGAAGGAATCAATTATCTCAATGCACATACGAAACATACCTCATCGTTGGGATTTTATGAGCGTATTAATTGAAATTATTACAGCAAGATCGCTCATTCCCAAACCCAAGTATCTTCGGGATTTAGTCGGATATAAGCATTCGCACAAGGCCTTCGGGTCTTAGCCCGGATATGGTCACTAGCACAAATGCCTTCGGGACTTAGCCCGGATATAGTCGCTAGCACAAATGCCTTCGGGTCTTAGCCCGGATATAGCAACTCGCACGAATGCCTTCGGATCTTAGTCCAGATATAGTCACTAGCATAAAAGCCTTCGGGACTTAGCCCGGATATCATTCGAATAACCATGCACATATATCAATAATCATGACACATCCATATTTCATTTTCATTACCAAAGCTCAAACACAAGACACTTATCACACTTACTAATTTCGGCTCAATAGCCACAAACAAAGAGCACGATTTTGATTTGCTTTATGACATGATCTCTATGCACATACGGCTACCCATCATACGTATAGACTAATTAATTCAACATATAATTCAAGTAGAATCATTATATCACCGTATTTTTGTTATGATTATACGTCATGACTTAATCAAATCGTAAACTAAGTTTCATTACTCGAAAACTTACCTCGGATGTTGTCGAACGATTTCGACGTCTATTCGATCGCTTTTTCCTTCCCTTTATCGGATTTAGTTCCCCTTTGCTCTTGAGCTTAATTTAACAAATAAATTGATTTAATCATTTGAACATCAAAAAGAGAAACTCAAGGTACTTAACCCATATATACATTAGACATTAGAGTCACATATATATGAAATCATGAATCAACTCAACATATTAGCCCACACTCTTTTTTAGCCGATTATCTAAGCCAAGATAAAAGCATCAATATGCTTGCCTCTAACCGAATACATGCATCACCAATCTACCTCATGTGGCCGAATATGCATGTCTATGTTGAGGCCGATTATATGCTTAATACATTCTACAAATATGGTCACTTGTATTGACTAATTACCATTTTGTTTCAAGTTCAAAGCTCGGCTAAAACACATATATACACTAGAAATCAAATACTAACATTTGCATTTCACCTTAATAGCTAACTTAGCAACCCTTAATTTAACATATAATTGTTCATAACAAAATTAGAGCATCCTCTCCATTCCATCAATTCAAAACACATACATTACTCACTAATATTCAAAGTCACATCGGCCTTAGCACACAACTTTTCTACTTCATCTAACATGAACAACAACTATATTTCTCTTCCACTTCCTACCATGGCCGAATGCTTCATGAAGTTGCTAAGACCTACCTTTTTCAAATTCTCACACACACTCACATCCAATCCTTTTTGTTGAGCACTCAAACTCTATCATCTTCATACCTCATCAACACAACATCACACCAACCAAGAAGACAATACCCATGGCCGAGTATCATCTCCCTCACATAGCAAAGATTTAAACCATGGGCTAGGTAGAACTCAAGCTAACAACTAAAAATATACATAAATCTCATGGAGCAACATCAAACATACCTTAGCCTAGTTACATGCATGGCCAAACCTCTTCAACCTTTCTTCTTCCTTCCTCCTTAGAATTTTCGGCCAAAGATGTTAAAGGATGAACATTTTTTTTCTTTTCTTTGTCTAGTCACGGTAATGGGGAGTAAGGGGGAGACAACTTTGGTTTCTCCTCCCACTCACCTCATGTTTTATCATTCTTAATTCACTATTTTATTTTCTAAACCCATAATGCTAATAGGAAATTCATATTATCATCTATGACCCATCCATGGCCGGCCACTACTCTTAATTAATGGATATTTGACATGCAAACCCTTCATTCTTATAACATGCATTAATAGGCCACTTACATTTGCCTAGCACATTTCTAAATTTTCTCACATAAGTCCTATTAACTAAATTCACATGCAATCGACTAAATCGAAGCTTAAAACTTTCACACATTTATATTCACATATTCTAAACAATAAATATCACATTCAAATACTTCGGTGACTCGGTTTAGCGGTCCCTAAACCACTTCCCGACTAGGGTCAATTTAGGGCTGTCACATGAGGAGTTGCCATTTGCCCTCTATGCTTATCGAACATCTGTCAGGACCTCAACCAGGGCAACGCATTTCTCTCTAGTTTATGGAATGGAGGCGGTTTTACCTATTGAAGTTAAGATTCCTTCTCTCCGAGTTTTGGAAGAATTGAAATTGGATGAAGCAGAATGGATCCAATCCTGATATGATCAGCTAAACTTGATTGAAGGGAAAAATTTGAAAGCCATCCGTTATGGTCAGATGTACCAAAAGTGAATGATGCGAGCTTACAACTAAAAGGTTCGTCCTATAGAATTCTATAAGGGGGACCTAGTATTAAAAAAGATCCTACCCATACGAAAGGATTTCAGAGGAAAGTGGATGCCAAATTGGGAAGGACCTTATATGGTAAAGAAGGCCTTTTCTGGAGGAGCGCTGATTTTGACTGAGATGGATAGTAAGAACTTGCCCAATCTGTGAATTCAGATTCAATCAAGAATTATTTCACCTAAAATAAATTTAGAGGCCAAGGCGAAAACCCGCAAAGGGCACCTTGAGACCAAAGGGGTTTTGAGTTGAAAACCTAGGAAAGAGCAATTCAAATTTTGATCAAAGGTGGGCCATATAGAAATCCTGTCCTATCAGAATTAATGAGAAAGAGAGATGCTACATTTTGGGGCATCAACAAAGTATTTTGGATCTCCAAAACACGTATCAAGTTCAAAAGGGTCCTCGAGAAGTTAGTGCGAAGAAGCTCATGATATGATATCTGGGGCACCTATTTTCATCTTATTCACTTTGTATTTGAGGAATGTTTGCTATCATTGATTAATTTATCAATTTCAAGCTTTGTTCTCAATAAAATTCCTTTTTTCCATTGCGATAATCTTTTTCAAGCATTTTTTCATTGAAGTAACGATTAATGGACTAATAATATTCAAGTAAAACGAGTTCTGCATATTACTCTGAAAGGTTTTCTAAATAGTACAAGGATCTAAAAATAGGACCACTATTCAGAATTAACCCAAACTTAAAGGTTGGAAACATTTGAGAAATAATAGTCTAAATTATGACTATTTCTTCGAATTTTATGTATAAAGATACCAATTGAGCAAGAAAGCATGGTGACACATCAGTGATAGAACCTTGATAAATAGCGAGCAATGACAACCTAAGCATTAAAATGGGATCATTCTCGAAAAATGACATTATGCATTCATGCAAATATCATTCATACACATCTAGTTAGGAACATTTGATTCATCCTGATCATGACATCCTAATCATTAGGCATAAATAGGCCCATGAAATGGATTCTAAAGGTCATGTTCCCCAGAGAACAGGGTAACAATCAATGAAACTGCAAATCCTATACCTATGAAGTTGCAGTGGGACGAATTATGATAATCGTGGCAAATCTTATCTCCTTAAAGTTGCAGTTGAGCAGACTGAAGATAGTAGATCTTATCTCTCTGAAGTTGCAGTAGAGCAGATTAAAGCTATAAACCTTATCTCCCTGAAGTTGTAATGAAGCAAGTTAAAAATAAACAAATCTTCTCTCCCTAAAGTTGCAGTGGAGCAGATTAAAGCCATAAACCTAATCTCCCTGAAGTTGCAGTGGAACAGGTTGAAGTTACAAGTCTTATCTCCCTGAAGTTGCAGTGGAGTAGATTGAAGTTACAAGTCTTATCTCCCTGAAGTTACAGTGGAGCAGACTGAAGATAGCAAATCTTATCTCTCTGAAGTTGTAGTAGAACAGATTAAAGCTATAAACCTTATTTCTCTGAAGTTGCAATGGAGAAGATGGAAGTGAAAAATTCTATACCTCTGAAGTTGCAGTGGATTAGAAAGAGGCTACTTGAAGGAAATAAGCTCCAAGAGGTCAAGATTCGGTGAGGCCGAGCAAAGTTGGTCCTTCTTAAAAATCTTTACTCCATTTTCGTTATACGATAACGAGCAAAGAGGGGCAGCTGTAATAGGCCTAATTTTACTGGGCCCAAAACCAATAAAACCAAATAAAAATACAAAAATTAAACAGTCCATGTCCACTTAAATTAAAACCTAAAATAGAAAAAACCTAAGCCCAATTTACAAGCCCACAACATTAAGTTTTTCAAAAAAACCCTAACCCTAATACCCATGTGCGCTGCACCCATCTGCTGCCACCCACGTGCCTCTGCAGAGCGCCCACCGCCCGAGACCTGGCACCCCTGGCCGTCTTGCACCGAAATGGCAAAGTCCTCTCTATTGGGTCTCCAAAGATCTGCAAAAGAAGACTAAAAAAATGCAAAAACAAGAGCAGAGAAACTGTAGCAAAATAAAGCAAACAGTAACTAAACAGTGAATAAAGCAGTGTAAAATCAGCTATAAAAAAGCCACGAACAATGTAATTTTTTTACACAGAGAATATCAATAAAAAAATAGAGCTCAGTTAAAAGGTGATTTTTTTATATATTTTAATTTTTTTATTTTGTAAATTAAACAGAAAAGCAAAAAAGGGGTCACGATTTACCTGACTTTTCGCCTTCCGCCGCCATAAGAGGTAGAGATTCGTCATTTCTGATGAAAAACAACATCCACGTGCTCGGAGACTCGAAAAGCGAAGAATATGGCTTCTTTTATTTTCTCCGACCACCGTGGATGGCGGCGCCATCACTGGTGACCAGCGGCCGCCGCAGTGGCCGGCGATGGTTTCTAGGGCCAGACTCAACCCCCCTTTTCAGAGAAAAAAAAGAAGCAGAGTGTTTTTTTAAAGCAGTTTAAATTGATTTTTTTGGAGAATTTTTTATATTTACTAAAGGTGCTAAACGACGCCGTTTCAAGGCATTCTAAAGTACCACAAAACGACGTCATTTTCGGGCCGATTCGCGCCTTGACCCGACCCGATCTATGGTCTGCGCGTTTTTAAGCGCATGGGCTATTTACACATTAGACCCTTCCGCTTTTATAGCCTGTTACAATTTAGCCCTTTTTTGTTTTGCTCTTTAAATTTCACCCTATAATTTTATTTTTATTTCATTTTAATCCCTAAAAGGAACGACGCCTTTTTGGGGACAGGGAATAATTCCCCAATTAGTCCCTGCCTTTGTTCGCAGGTTTAATTTTAGTCCCTATTTCGGTTTTATTATTTAATTTGTTATGATTTATACTTTTAATTTTGTTTAAATTTCGATTTACCCCTTTCTATGGTTATTCATTTATTTTATTATAATTTAGGCTTTAAATTTCATTTTAATTTCGGTTCATCCATTTTAATTTCGTTTAAGTTTCAATTAGGCCATTTTTATTTTAATTCATTTATTTATTCATTTATTTATTTACTTGTTTATATATTCATTAGTCCTTTATTTTACTTATTTGCTTGTTCATTTTCTTATTTGTATATATATATTATTCATTTATATTTTTATTTTAATTATTGTATTCATTTATTTATTGTTCTTTCATTTCTTTTTAAATTTTTATTTTCTTTCATTGATTATTTATTTTATTTATACCTTTATTATTGTTACCATCTTATTATCTATTATTATTATTTTATTGTTATTTATTCATCTATCTATTATTTACCTTTTTATATATATGTATTTTTTAAAATTAGATTATTTATGTTTTTTACTACATATATTGTTCTTATTATTATTATTAGTATTAGTATTTATATTAATATTATGATAGTTACTATTATAATTATTGTGATTATTATCATTAAATTGCTATTTTTTATTTATTCATTCTATCGTCATAGTCCATTATCATCATTTACTAGCATGATATTTTCGTTCTATTGATGTATCCATTTGTTATCCATTATTTTATGTTATGCCAATGTTTGTACTAGGTGTTGTATTCAATCATACTTGTCCATTTTACACCATACTCGAATAAATTAAAATTTAAGTGTTACGTTACTTTTGCGTGATACATAGAAGAAAATTTTCAAATAATAGGGCAATGTTCCGTATTTGGAGATCGAGAAGTTATGCCCTAACTTACGGGGTCTCGACTTTCTCGTTGAACCTAGATGACCGAATATCCTTTTAAAATACGTAAGATTTATATAAAAATAAAAGGCGAACTTATTTTCAAGAATTCGAAATGTCGTGTCCTAACTTACGGGATATGATCTTTTGTTACCTCGAGATAAGAAAATCTTTTCATATGTTATGATTTATTTAAGGGACTTTACTAAAATAATATAATACAAAGAGAGATCGTATTTTAAATTGTTTTTGAGTTTTCAACTTTCGACATCAAGACATTAATTAATCAATTAAGTACCAATTTTGGGAGTTACGAGGGTGCTAACCGTTCTTCGTACGTAACTGACTCCCGAACCCATTTTTGGATTTTTGTAGACAGAAAAATATCGTTTTAATAAATTAAACCTTTTATTAAAAAGATCAATTTTCGAGGTTATCTGATCACACCTTATAAAAAAGATTGGTGGCGACTCCCATTTTCTTTTTCAAAATAAAAAGTTGATTTCAAAAAATGGTTTCGACAATACCAATTGCTAGAAAAAAAGAGTTTGAAAAACGCAGCGAAAAATAAGTTTAGGGAAAAACCAGAGTTTTAATATTTTTTCCAAAACAAGATCTTGGTTGTGATATCTAAAATAATAAACACTTAATTAGAATTGTACATTTCGATTCGTCTAGGATGAGTGCTTCGACTGAGTAGTCTTCTCTGCTATCCTCAAGTTTACGTCTGCCGAGTGTGAGCTTCTTCAAATTATAAATTTTTTCACAAAAATTACAAGTGGGGTAATTTTGCGATTTCTCTAAACTTTTGGGTCAAGTGGTAAATTAGAAAAATATCTCTAATTTTTTTTTGGAATAATCTCTTTAGAGATTTCTCTCTACAACTTTCTCTTAAATTCAAGTGTGTGTAAATAATGACCCAAAGCTCTCTTTATATAGGGAGAGTTTACAGAGTTCAATTATGATTAAACTTAATCACTTTAATATTAAATTAATATAGTATTTATCAAGATAAATTATCACATTTCAAATTCCATCCTCAGATCCTCGGGACAATCTGGTATCAAAGCCAAGGAGGAGTAGGTATATCTAAGTTTTGAAAATATTCAATTTGTTTTCTATATTTCTGAGTTCTGGTTTAACTATTTTTATTAATGTATTATTATTTTGCCGAGTATTGATACATAGTCCAATTAGCCATGGGTTAGGCGTGTCAATGACAAAGTATCCCTGTAGGCAACTATAATAATCCGGAAATCCTGATAGTAGAACCCTATTGTAGGAAATAAGAAAACAAAGAATGTTTCCCTTCCTTAGAAGAACCAATTCTTCTGCAAGCTTTGTTTCCAATCAACCCCAAGATTCCGATCAAACCTCAAACAACACTGTTAATGAACAAGAAGAACATTATGAAAATATTCCTCAAAGATTTGAGAATTGGACTCTTCCAAGAGTTCCAACAAACCAAGTTTACAAGAAAACAACTTTTGAAAATTTAAATGCTTTTTGCAGTTACGTTATAAAAATAAATGAAAGGATTTTACCTATTCAAAAAGAATATGAAACAATCCAATTATTAGATAAAGTCGTCATTAATAAACTCAAAGAACAAAAATACAAATATGTCTATTTTGGACTAGTCCAAGTTAGTGTCAAACCTCTTAGTGTTGAAGCCACTAAAAATATCTCAATTTTAATTGTCTTAAGAGACCAAAGACATATCATGTTTAATGACTCATTATTAGGAACTATAGAAACAAGCCTATGTACAGGCCCAATACATTTTAATTGTTATCCAAATTTTATGGTTTCTTTGACTGACAAAAATATTTTATAATCTTTGACCCTCCAAATACATACCAACTACAAAATGCTTCTTGGCTTAGAAGTATTAACTTTAGCCTATAGACTCCACTTCAAAGCACATTTACAGAACAATCCATTTTTTCTCAAAATTATGCATTTCTTGGATTGTTTCTTGGAATTATTCCTATGAATAAGATCAATGTACTGGAATTTCATTACTAGTTTGAAACTATAGAACTAAATGGTGGGATAAGTTTAATGATGAAAAATATGATTCAAAATTCTTTGGATAATATTTTAACAAGAATCCGAGATTATGTAAGTCTGCAACCCCAGATCAAACCACGGCAAAATTCCTTCAAGCAAAATCGATAGCTAGTGCAATGTTAGCTCAAGCCAAGACCAAGAAGGAGTAAAAAAAACTCATGGCTGAAATGCTCAGCTCAATGGATTCCGAATCTGAAGATCAGAAATCTTCAGTGTCTTCAATCAAAACGGTGGATCTTGCAGATAATACCACCTCAGTAGCCATTACCAGGACCAAGAAAAAATAAGGCAAAAGAAAGAAAAATGAATAAAGAGGAACAAGAAATATTCTCTAGCGAAAACAGTAAACATTCCCTGCAAGAAAAGACAAGTGAACAAGAAATATTTTCTAGCATAAACAGTAAATATTCCCTGCAAGAAAAGACGAGTGAACAGGAAATATTCTTTGGAGAAAATAGTAAATATTCCCTAGCAAGAACAGTAAGATGCTCTGGCGCATGAATAGTGAATATTATCTGTAGTTTATATTTTTGTAACCAGAGAATATATTCTCTGAAAAGTTTCAATTATGTAATCAAAGTTTCAATTATGTAATGATATAAGGGATTGAATTTCCCGATTCCAATGATGTAAAGAGACAATAGCCCTCTATAAAAGGCTATCAGATTTAGACTGAAAGGCACGACTTGAAATACTCATTTCAGAGATCAAAACTCGTTTCTCAAAATTTTAAGTTTCTCCAAATTTTTAAGTTTTCAAAATTTAAGTTTTAAATTATTTTCCTTCTCAAGATTTAATCAAATTTTAACTCAACTTACAAATTACGATTATCACATTTCAAATTCCATCCTCAAATCCTCGGGACAATCTGGTATCAGAGCCAACGAGCAGGTATATCTAAGTTTTGAAAATTATCTTTCTTCTTCTTTTATTTGGAT
The DNA here is from genome assembly GCF_007990345.1 of Gossypium hirsutum. Classification (NCBI taxonomy): domain Eukaryota; kingdom Viridiplantae; phylum Streptophyta; class Magnoliopsida; order Malvales; family Malvaceae; genus Gossypium; species Gossypium hirsutum. Next base: position 64,698,549 of record NC_053434.1, read on the forward strand.
TTGCTAGAATCCAGATTTCATGTCAAATTTTGAGAAAATATTTGCATTACAAATTTTCTGTAACAAATATTTCTTATTTGGTATTGGGTACTTAATCCATTTTAAGGCTTGATTGAGAGGTTTGTAATTAATTATTAATCTTGGCGTTCCTCTTTCGAGTTCAACATTTTTTATTACATAAAATGCTGAACAGAACTGCTTTTCCTTATTAAATTTTTATTAAGAAGATCTTGTATTTCTTTTTTATAAAATTCTTCCATTTCTTTGTTCATTTGTATTGGTCTTACTTTTGTGAGTATTTATCTTTCATCAAAATTATTTTCATATGGTAATGTTACTTCGTGTTTTTTCCTATTCCAAAAAAGCATTAGGAATGTCAGAACAAATTGTTGATTCTATTTCTTATTTGAGAAGATAAATATTATATTAAATTTAAAATTAAATCTTATTAAAATAATAGAATGTTTATCTACAAGATAAAGATTAAATTAAATTTAATATTAAGATAATCACTTTAATATTAAATTAATAAAATACTATTAAGATAAGTATTAAATTAAATTTAATATTAAATTATTAAAATAATATTTTTTTTGAAATAATTAATCTGAAATCACAATCTCTAGTAGAGTTCCAATATGAGTATAACTCTTCCACTATTCAACCACCGACGATCAACCGTCACCAGCCACCGGGACGCCGCTGTCACAGCGACTGGCACCGCTGTGTCCGGTGAAGTATGTGCAACCTATACGACACTCTAAGTCGATTCGGCTGCTGCTAGTTTTATCCAGGCCAGTGATGATCCGACTAATCCAGTGTAGCCATTGGTTGGACCGTCGGCCCGATTTCACATACCAGGCCCGGTTCAACCAATTTTTGGGTCTATTAGGCCAATTTTCTAACTTGAAAATTATCTATTAGGCCAATTTTCTAACTTGAAAATTAACTTCCAAAAATATCATATTAATTTTAATGGATTTGATTAATTTAATTTTACTTGATCAAAATTATTTTTTTCAAAAATCACTTAGATTTTCCAAATAAATTTTTCAAGAAAATTCTTTAATCAAATTTTCTAATTGAACAATTCTCACGACCACCTAATTTAATTCCACATCGAATAAATTGACTCAATTAAATTATTCCCAAAGTTCTAGAATTTGCTTCTAATTCAAATGCAATTCGATTGAGCTTTTGTTGAGCTAGCGAAGGGACCAATCGAAAAAATACAATTAGGCTCTAGTGATTGCAATTATGTCCAGAAGCATCGTTCCGATAATTCGCAATTACTTAATCATGGAGTCAGTCCACAAAAAAGTACCATGATTGAAAAGTCCTTATTGTATACTCTTTATGAAAGCAATTCATTCAACTGCTTTGTCCAATTACCTCGTCATGTGTGTGTTACCCTTATATGATTTCCTTGATTCCTTTGAGTTAAATACATTCACTCAATACAATCCTATTTTCTATCATTGTCACCATTGTGTCTTCTTAATGATTAATATGATCATTGCCAAAAAATGACTATGATAAATTGCTCGTTTGAAAACGAGTAACCCGTAGTCACGTTCTAAATTTATCAATCCACGCAATGCCAATGAGAGGATATCATTAACTCTTTAATTGAGTTATGAATTCCACTATTGCTAGTAAAGCCATGCCATACACAAGTCATGTACCCAACATATCTGTAACACCCTTAACCCGTATCCATTGTCGGACTAGGGTTAAAGGCATTACCGAACAAATCGAACTATTCAACGAACAATTCATATACATCATTCACAATCATAGTCAAACATTACCATAGAGTCCCTTATATAGGTCATCAAGACCTTAAACATGTATTAGAAAGGGGTCGGGACTAACCGAGCTCATACAAAATTTTTCGAAAACTTAAACATTTTTCAAAGTTATACAAGTCACACGTTCGTGTGAACAGGCCGTGTGTCTTACACGGCATTAGATACGCCCGTGTGTCTAGGCCGTGTCAAAATAGGGCATACATATTGACTTGTCTACACGGCCACATGACACGCCTGAGTGCCAAGCCATGTGAAAATTAGGGAGGCTGCTGACTAGATTCACACGGCCAGTCACACGCCCGTGTGTCTAGCCCGTGGTCGAGATTGACTTGGCCACACGGCCAAGCACACGCCCGTGTGTGCGACTGTGTCGTCTGTCCAGGCTCATTTCAAAATGGCCCTCGAGCAACACGGCTGAGACACACGCCCGTGTCTCTGCCCGTGTGGGCAAAAATAGGCCATTTACAAGGCCAATTTGCCACCCATTAAGGGTCCTCCCTACAATCATCAAATCCACATCATTTTATACCAATTTTTCATCCAATTCACAACCAAAACATTTAATTTTCATGCCATTTCATTAACAACAATTTCATGCTTGTAACACATAGCAAATCATGTCATTCCTTAAGCCAAAAACATACCAAAACATATGGTTTATAACCTTAATATACTTATTCAATCTCATACCACATTTTTACCAATTCCACAATTAGCACATACCAAAAACTTACCAAACTTACCAAATCTCTTGGCTATTCAAAAACATATCACATAGGCATAATTTGCATCACATATCATATACCAAAATCAAACCATAAGTTCAGCCATAATCTAGCCATATCACATGGCATGATATACACTTTACAAAACATATACTCAAACTTCTAACCTATACATGCCATACTTTAATATTCATATTTTCAAAAGGTACCAAAATAAAGTCGATAGTGTGGTGATAATCCTCGACGATCCCTAAGCTTCCAATAGCTTCTATATCCAAAAAAAAACAAATGATAAACACACAAAGTAAGCTTTCCAAAGCTTAGTAAGCCATATACAAATAAACTAAACTTTATTAGCATATAAACATCATCAAATTATATATATTCCAAAGCCAAATACTATCATCAACCACATGGTTCATATACACTACAAATTTCTCAATTCATTTGTACATATAGCATATTTTCTCATACTTATATCATATGTTCACAAAAGTACATATATTTACCTTTTATTTTAAAACATGGTATACAATTCAAATGTACCTGAATCGGATACACAATCACATAGTCATTCATGTTCTCGGAATACCCGTTGAACCGTTTGGAATCATAAGGATACGCGGATAACTCAGAAAGCTCATACAATGCCAACGTCCTAGACGTGGTCTTACATGTAATCAAATATCGATGCCACTGTCCTAGACAGGGTCTTACACAAAATTAAATATGATGTCAATGTCCCAGATATGGTCTTACATGTAAATCATAAGGCGATGCCAACATCCCAAACGTGATCTTACACAAAAACACATATCGAATCCTATGTCATGACATATGTATCCTAACTATTCCTATTATTCGTACGGGGCTTTTCGGACGTCGGAACTTTGTTGATACTTTCTCAGACATTTCATATTTCTCAACTCATATAATCATTCATCATAGTTCAATAGCATGTAATTGATAGTAATTCAATTCAAAACACATTTATTTGTATATAGACTTACCTCGTATGGAAATGAACATAAACGAGCGACTAATCAACGAATTTCGTTTTCCCCCGATCTAATTTCGTTTTCTTTGGTTCTTGATCTATACAAATTCAAATTTAACTATTTTATTCACCAAATCATTCAAATAAATCCAACTACACATATTTAGGGTATTTTACAAATTATTCCTTACTTTTTTACACTTTAGTCCCTAATCACAAAAATCATAAAATATACAAAATTTCCATATACCCATGTTAGGCCGATTTCTCATAGTATTCATATAAGCCCATATGTTTCATTTATTTCATATTTTAGTCTCTTAAAATATCATTTTTCACAATCTAGTCTAAATTACTCAAATTCATCAAAAATTCAAAGACAAAATATGTTAACCCAAAACATATCTTTCATTTACCAACAACTAACTTCAAAAAACCTATAATTTCATCAATAAAATAACTCAAAATCATCATCAAAATTAGAAATTCAAACATGGGCTTGATAGAACTCTAAGCAACGATCACAAAAACGTAGAATTTATCGAGAACGGATCAAAACACATACTCAATCAAGCAAAATCTTAGCCGAACCCTAAACTCATTTTCTTCTTCTTGTACTTAGTATTTTCGGCAACCATATATGAAAATGAACGAAAATATGAACCATATATGAAAATGAACAAAAATATGACTTTGGTTTTATTTTAATTAAGCTTAATTATTCAAATACCAAGTTTGCCTTAATGAACATACATTAAAAATCCATCAACTATGGACACGTTTGTCCACCCACTAAGCTAATGGTTTTATAACAATATAAGGACCCCACAGTTAATAAGACATAACAAATAGGCACTTTAACAAATAGAAGTCCACTTTTACATTTTACGCCATTAGGTCCTTTTTCAAAATTAAACACACAAATGATCGAATTTTCATATGAAACTTTCACACATGTCAATTCACATATTATAAACATGGAAAATATATTTAAAATATTTTTCTGACTCAGATTTGTGGTCCCGAAATCACTATTCCGACTAGGCTCTAAACTGGACTGTTACAACTTTCCCCCTTAAGATTTTCGTCCCCAAAATTCTTACCATCGAATTGGTTCGGATATTGCTATCTCATAGCATCTTTAGGCTCCCACGTAGCCTCTTCAACACCATGTTGATGCCACAATACTTTTACTAACAAAATTTTCTTGTTTCGTAGTTCTTTAACTTTATGAGCCAAACTACGGATCAGTTCTTCTTCATAAGTCATATCGGACTGAATCTCAATCTTAGACGAAGAAATCACATGCGAAGGATCGGATCTATATCGTCGAAGCATCGATACGTGAAACACATTATGAATCTTTTGTAGCTTAGATGGCAACAACAATCTATACGTAACTGGCCCAATACGCTCGATAATCTCATATGGCCCGATGAACCTCGGACTCAATTTGCCTTTACGGCCAAATCGAAGTACTTTCTTCCACAGGGACACTTTCAAAAACACTTTATCACCGATCTAAAATTCAATGTCTTTTCTTTTCAAATCTGCGTAAGATTTTTGACGATCAAAAGCTACTTTCAAACTATCTCGAATCACTTTTACTTTCTGTTCAGCCTCTTTTATCAAATCGAACCCGTGTATCTTATTTTCACTGAGCTCAGTCCAATACAAATGTGTACGGCATTTGCGACCATATAAGGCTTCGTACGGTGCCATTTTAATGCTCGATTGAAAACTGTTATTATAAGCAAATTCAATCAATGGCAAATACTGTTCTCACGAACCTTCAAACTCAAGAATGCAACATCTCAACATATCCTCGAGTATCTGAATAATCCGTTCGGATTGACCATTGGTCTGCAAGTGAAAAGTAGTACTGAAATACAATTTTGTACCCAAAATATCTTGCAATTTCTTCCGAAATCACAATGTGAATCTCGGGTCCCTATCTGACACAATAGAAAACGGCACACCGTGTTATCTCACAATATCAAAAATGCAGAACTCAACTAACTTATCAAGCGAGTAATTGATTCATACCGGAATAAAATGGGCTAATTTCGTCAGTCTATCAATCACAACCTAGATTGCATCTTTCTTTCACTAAATAGGGGTAAACCCGAAACAAAGTCCATTGTCACTCTATCCCATTTCCATTCTGAAATCATAATCAGCTGTAATAAACCAGATGACAATTGATGTTCAGCTTTAACTTGCTGACAGATCAGACATTTTGAAACAAAATCGAAGATATCTCTTTTCATTCCAGACCACCAGTAATACCGTTTCAAATCGTTATACATTTTTGTACGACCCGGATGAACATATAAATGACTATTGTGAGCTTTGTTTAAAGTTATATGAATCAACTCTGGATTTCTCAGAACACAAATTCGATCACAAAATCTCAAACAATCATCTTTATCAATTCTAAATTCTGAATCAGAATCTAAATCACTCTGAGCTCGTTTTGCTATTATCTCATTATCAACATTTTGAGCATTAATATTCTATTGTAAAAACAACGGTCTCATTTTCAATTCGACTAAAATCGAACCATCATTAGACATACAGTACTAAGCATTCATAACACATAATGCAAACAATAATTTCTGACTCAAAGCATCAACAACAACATTTGCTTTTCCCGGATGATAATCAATAACAAGCTCATAGTCTTTTAACAGTTCTAGCCATCTTCTCTGATGCAGGTTTAAATATTTCTATATCATCAGATATTTTAAACTTTTTGTGATCAGAATAAACATGACATTTCTCACCAAACAGATAGTGGCGCCAACTTTTCAAAGCAAACACAATCGCAGCTAATTCCAAATCGTGCGTCAGATAGTTCTTTTTGTGTGGTTTTAACTGTCTCGAAGCATAAGCAATGACTTTGCCTTCCTGCATCAAAACACAGCCTAGACCGTTCAATGAAGCATCACTGTAGATTACAAATTCTTTACCCGATTCTGGTTGTACTAACACCAAAGCTTCAGTCAATAGGGCTTTCAACTGATCAAAGCTTTTCTGACATTTTTCAGACCAATCAAATTTCAAATTTTTCTAAAGCAGTTTTGTCAATGGAGTCGCGATCATCGAAAAGCCTTTTACAAATCTCCTATAATAACTGGCAAGTCCCAGAAAACTGCGGACTTCGGAAACATTTCTCGGAGGCTTCCAATCTAAAATAGCTGAAATCTTGCTCGAATCAACTCGAATGCCAGATGCTAACACAATATGGCCCAGAAAACCAACTTCGTGTAACCAGAACTCATATTTACTAAACTTCGCATATAGTTGCTTATCTCGCAAGGTCTGTAGCACTATTCTCAGATACTCGGCATGCTCAGATTCATCACGCAAATAAATCAATATGTCATCAATGAATACAACAAACAATCGATATAAATATAGTCTGAAAATTCTGTTCATCAAATCCATAAAGATAGCAGGTGCTTTAGTTAATCCTAAAGGCATAAATAAGAACTCATAGTGGTCATACCTCGTTCTGAATGCAGTTCTCGGAATGTTTGAGTCTTTTACTCGTAACTGAAAATATTCCGATCTCAAATCTATCTTTGAAAACACAGTAACTCCTTTTAACTGATCAAACAAATCATTAATCCGGGGCAGATGATATTTGTTCTTAATAGTTACTTTGTTCAACTGACGATAATCAATGCACATTCTCATCGTACAGTCTTTCTTTTTCACAAACAGAACTGGAGCACCCCAAGGTGAGAAACTCGGTCTAACAAATCCTCTATCGGTCAACTCTTGCAATTAAGACTTTAATTCTTTTAATTTAATTAGAGCCATTCTATACGAAGCTATCGAAATCGGAGTAGTTCCCGGTACTAACTCAATGCCAAATTCAACTTCTTGAATCGGAGGTAATCCCGGAAGTTCTCCAGGAAACACATCAGAGAATTCACAAACAACAGGCACTGATTCAACTTTCTTTTCTATCACTTTCAAATCAATCACATACGCAAAGTTAGCTTCACAACCTTTTCTCACAATACTCAAAGCTTTCATTAATAAATTCACAATGGGTAACCCATTCAAATAACTGGATTCAATTCGAACTATTTGATCTTTCTTGCATCTCAAATCAATGGTTTTCCATTTGCAATTCACAATAGCATCGTGCAAAGTTAGCCAATCCATACCCAGAATTATATCAAACTTATCGAAAGGTAATCACATCAAATCAGCTGGAAAACAAACGTCTTGAAACATTAACGGACAATTCTTGTAGACTTTATCAACCAAAACACATCTGCCTAGGGGGTTTGAAACTCTAATTACAAATTCAGTAGACTCTACAGGCAAAGTCTTACTGTTCACTAAGCTCATGCATATATAAGAATGCGTTGATCTAGGATCTATCAATGCAATCATAGAAGCATCATAAAGAGTAAATGTACCTGTTTTAACATCGAAAGACGAAGCTTCCTCACGAGCTCAGATGGCGTAGGCTCTGGCAGGTGCACGAGCCTCGGGTCGAACAGTGGTGTCTTTAGTCCCCCTTTGACTACCACTCACATTTCCCGTATTTCTGGGAGGTCTACCTCTAGCTGAAGTGTTACTCGGTCTTGAATTCTGTACCATTTATTACTCGACAGACTCGGGGCAATCACGGATGAAATGGTCTAATGATCCAAATTTGAAACAAGCTCGATCATACAATCTACAATTTTCAGGATGTCTTTTACCATAGTGTTTACACTCAGGTCGATTGGATCATACATTTCTAACACTAGCAACAGAAGTAGCTGGAGCTCTTAAGCTCGAATGTGATCTTGTATAATCTCTACTAGCATGCCCCACATTAGCCTTTGAATGGCTATAATCATCTTGAAATTTCTTTGATGCAGATTGAAATGGCTTGTTCGATGAGCTCTTTCGCACTTCTCTAGCTTCTAAATCAGCTTTTCTTTTCTTTTTCTTGAGCTCTTCAATTTTACATGCTCGTTCAACAAGCACTACAAATTCTTTGATCTCAAGAATCTCGACTAACAAATGAATGTCTTCATTCAAACTATCTTCAAATCTTTTTCATATTATTGCCTCAGTAGATACACATTCTCGTGCATATTGACTCAGTCTTACAAATTCTCACTCGTATTCTGTAACAGACATATGGCCTTGCTTCAGTTGAAAAAACTCTTTCCGTTTCTGATCTATGAATCTCTGGCTGATATATTTCTTCCAGAATTCAGCTTGGAAGAAATTCCAAGTGACTCACTCTCTAGGAACCATAGATATCAATGTCTTCCACCAGAGATACACCGTATCTCTCAAAAGCGAAACGACACACTTTAAACATTCATGGGAGTAAATGATAATTCATCGAATACTTGTACTTTATTTTCTAACCAGAACTCGGCTCTCTTAGCATCATCACTAGTGGTAGCTCGGAACTCTTCGGCCCTATATTTTCTAATTTATCTACTGAAGGCTTACTCAACTATATCAGATTTGCTTGTGACATAGTAGGGGGTTGTGGAGGATTAGTCGGGGTTGGGGGTTGTTGAGCACCCGGATTAGTTCTAATGTACTAACTGAACCAATCATTCATTATTTGATAACAGGCTTGTCTAGTCTCTCCATCATGGCTATTCGTAGCCAGTCTAGAGTCGGATGGCGCTGTCCCTTGCGTGGGAGTAGGCGCATTACTTTTTACATCGTCAGCTACGGCTCGTTCGGGATCCATTTGCTATATAAAAACACATTTTCATTGTCAAGATTCATCACACTATCGTAGTTCATAAATATGGCATGTATAGCTAGACTCGCACACACTACGTTAGTCCTAGAATCAACTAAACTATAGCTCTAATGCCAACCAAATGTAACACCGCTAACCTGTATCTGTAGCTGGACTAGGGTTAAAGGCGTTACCAGACAAATCGAAATATTTTACGAACAATTCATATACATCATTCACAATCATAGTCAAACATTACCATAGAGTCCCTTATACAGGTCATCGAGACCTTAATCATGTATTAGAAAGGGTCGGGACTAAATCGAGCTCATACAAAATTTTTTGAACACTTAAACATTTTTTAAAGTTATACAGGTCACACGCTCGTGGGAACAGGTTGTGTGCCTTACACGGCATTAGACATGCCCATGTGTCTAGGCTGTGTCAAAACAGGGCATACAAACTGACTTGTCCACATGGCCACATGACACGCCCATGTGCCAGGCTGTGTGAAAATTAGGAAGGCTGCTGACTAGAGTTACACGGCCAGTCACACGTCCGTGTGTCTAGCCCGTGGTCGAGACTAACTTGGCCAAATGGCCTAGCACACATCCGTGTGTGTGACTATGTGGTCTACCCAAGCTTATTTCGAAATGGCCCTCGAGCAATACGGCTAAGACACACGCCAGTATCTCTACCCGTGTAGGCAAAAATAGGCAATTTACGAGGCCAATTTGCCACCCATTAAGGGTCCTCCCTACAATCATCAAATGCACATCATTTTATACCAATTTTTCAACCAATTCACAACCAAAACGTTCAATTTTCATGCCATTTCATTAACAACAATTTCATGCTTGTAACACATACCAAATCATGTCATTCCTTAAGCCAAAAACATACCAAAACATATGGTATATAACCATAATATACTCATTCAATCTCATACCACATTCTTACCAATTCCATAATTAACACATACCAAAAACTTACCAAATCTCTTGGTCATTCATAAACACATCACATAGGCATAATTTGCATTACATATCATATACCAAAATCAAACTATAAGTTCAGCCATAATCTAGCCATATCACATGGCATAACAAGTTCAGCCATAATCTAGCCATATCACATGGCATGACATACACTTTACAAAACCTATACATGCCATACTTTAATATTCACATTTTCAAAAGGTAACAAAATAAAGTCGATAGTGTGGTGATAATCCTCGACGATCCATATGCTTCCAATAGCTTCTATATCTAAAAAAAATGATAAACACACAAAGTAAGCTTTCCAAAAGCTTAGTAAGCCATATACAAATAAACTTAACTTTATAAGCACATAAACATCATCAAGTTACATATATTCCAAAGCCAAATACTATCATCAACCACATGGTTCATATACACTACAAATTTCTCAATTCATTTGTACATATAGCATATTTTCTCATACTTATACCATAAGTTCACAAAAGTACATATATTTAACTTTCATTCTCAAACATAGTATACAATTCAAACGTACCTGAATCCGATACACATTCACATAGTCATTCATTTTCTTGGAATGCCCGTTGAGCCGTTCAGAATCATAAAATACGCGGATAACTCAGAAAGCTCATACAATGCCAACGTCCCAGGCGTGGTCCTACATGTAATCAAATGTCGATTCCACTGTCCCAGACAGGGTCTTACATGAAATGAAATACGATGCCAATGTTTTAGACATGGCCTTACACAAAAATCATAAGTCGATGCCAACGTCCCAAATGTGGTCTTACACGAAATCACATGTCGGATCCTATGTCATGACATATGTATCCTAACTATTCCTATGATTCATACGGGGCTTTTCGGACGTCGGAACTTTGTCGATACTTTCTCGGACATCTCATATTTCTCAACTCATATAATCATTCATCATAGTTCAATAGCATGTAATCGTTAGTAATTCAATTCAAAACACATTTATTTGTAATAGACTTACCTTGTACGGAAATGAACAGAAACAAGCGACTAATCAACGACTTTCGTTTTCCCCCGATCTTTTTCCATTTTCTTTGGTTCTTGATATATATAAATTCAAATTTAGCTATTTTATTCACCAAATCATTCAAATTGATCCAAATGCACATATTAAGGCATTTTACCAATTAGCCCTCATATTTTTACATTTTTACACTTTAATCCCTAATCACAAAAATCACAAAATATACAAAATTTCCATATACCCATGTTAGGCCGAATTCTCATAGTATTCATATAAGTCCATATGTTTCATTTATTTCACATTTTAGTTTCCCAAAATATCATTTTTCACAATTTAGTCCAAATTACTCAAATTCATTAAAAATTCAAGGACAAAATATGTTAACCCAAAACATATCATTCATTTACCAATAACTAACTTCACAAAACTTATAATTTCATCAATAGCATAACTCAAAATCATCATCAAAATCAGAAATTCAAACATGGGCTTGATAGAACTCTAAGCAACGATCACAAAAACGTAGAATTTATCAAAAACGGATCAAAAGACATACCTCAATCAAGCAAAATCTTAGCCAAACCCTAAACTCTTTTTCTTCTTCTTTTACTTAGTATTTTCGGCAACCATATATGAAAAACAAAAATATGACTTTTGTTTTATTTTAATTAAGCTTAATTATTCAAATACCAAGTTTGCCTTTAATAAACATACATTAAAAATCCATCAACTATGGACATGTTTGTCCATCCATCAAGCTAATGGTTTTATAACAATATACGGACCCCACATTTAATAAGACATAAGAAATAGGCACTTTAACAAATAGAAGTCCACTTTTACATTTTATGTGATTAGGTCTTTTTTTAAAATTAAACACACAAACGATCGAATTTTCATACAAAACTTTCACACATGTCAATTCACATATTATAAACACGGAAAATATATTTAAAATATTTTTCTGACTCGAATTTGTTGTCCCGAAACCACTATTCTGACTAGGGTCTAAATTAGACTGTTACAATATCGACTATGGGCTCGATCATCTTTAGAGCATAAGCCTCCACTTATATCAAAGCACATGAGTTGCATACGTATGGTCAGTGACTAACTCAGGATTTAGGTAAACAACACTATGAACGTCACAAATGAATTAATTCACAAATGGATTCAGAATTAATTCATCTTGGGTCTAGTCCAATCTATCATTCTACAAATGAATACATCTATGTCTCTACCCATGTAGTCAACTGCTCCGATAGCCAATACGAGCCATCTCCCTAATTGGAATTGTAGACAACATAATAGTCTTTTTTAGTATTTGAATCAAATGCTAACTTTGATTCTTTTGCGGGATTACAGGCTCATTTAAATTAACTACTGAAGTAAGCTGCCTTTCTCACAATGTAAACGTTCTTTACAATGTCGCTTATCTTCAGTTTGAACTTTAGATAATCAATGAACTAATATTTGGTTATCACAATTTTGCTATGCATGCAAAATATAAAAGACATAAATACAAAAGATATAATAGAGAAATGTGAAATTAACTTTATTTATTTATTTATCGGTCAAATAAATAGAAAATAGTTATATGTTTACTACAATATGGGCACATTTCCCAACATTAAGTAGAGGTTAAACCTTGATATTAAGTTTCTCCAAAAACTCAAACATCTGCGAGTCATCATCAATAGTTGACTCTACTTTAGGTTATTCAAGTCGTAGCTTTTCATTGAAGACATTATTATTCTCAATCTCCGGAACTTTTTCAACTATCACCATGTGGTCACAATCTTCATCGAAATATCGGTCGGACCAGTGGAGGAGGCTTTTTCCAAAGTTGTCACTTTAGGCAACAGATTACTAAAATGCAAAACCCCTACAAATAAATAAAAAAGCTCATTCAACTTTTATAATATGATGTGTTATTACTTACAAAGACTGAGACTAAAAATAATAGTAAAAAAAAGACGCTGAATTGAAAAAAAAAAAGGCTAGGGATTAGGAGAATTCGTACTAGAACGGAGGTGGCGAGTGCTGGAGACAGAAAATTTTAGAGGGGAAGACGATGAGCTAAGGCAGAGAAGCGGATATGTCTATCCTAACACTTAGGAAAGTGTCGACCCAAAAGTGTTGGCATGGTGTTGGAAAAAACTGACTCTTATTTAAGCGTTGCCTTAGGCATGGATATCCCAACCTTTATATAAAGAGTTTGCCAAAGCGTATGTCGGCAAGTCTATCCCAACACTTAGGAAAGTGTCGGCATAGTATTAGATAAAACCAACTCTTATTTAAGCGTTGCCTTAGGCATGCCTATCACAACCCTAAGACAAAGAGTTGGCCAAAGTGTTTGCCGAAAAGTCTATCCCAACACTTAAGAAAGTGTCGGCCCAAAAGTTTCGTATTAAGACTATTTTATTGTAGTGCCATGTATCGATTTTGATAAATTTTAAAGTTTTTCGGAGTTGTCATTGTTGATTAATTGATGAACTAGGCTTGAAATTGATAGATTTTAAGCTTAGGTTGTGAAAATGACTAGCTTGTAAAGTTAATTTAGCTTGTTTTTAACTTTATTACATTAAGGGCCAAGTTGAATAAATGTAAAACTTGTCATGAAATTATATTATAATTATAAAGCATAAGGTCCCTAATGAGAATATGCCAAATTAAATTTTGATCCGAAGCTAGGAATTGAAAATTATGATTATCTCGAGTTTATGTACTAAATTGAATAAAATGTAAAATATGTGGAAAAATCAAAAATGGATTTTTTGGATCTTGCATCTCATAATATTGTGTAATACTGATTTGTATTGATTTTTTAAAACAAAATATTTATATAGATGAAGAATTTGATCAAAGTGGAGTTAATATGGGAAAAGCTAAAATTATGGATTAGTCCCTAAAAGATCCACTTGTTTTGTATTTTGAAAAGGCAAGTTCAAATGGAACTTACTACTGATCTTTTTTGTTATATGCGTGTTTATGTTTTGTTTCATTACTATTATGTTTGAACATAACTTTGGATGTTAATTAAATTGGCATATATGACTAGATAATGAGTTAGACTTGAATGGAATTGAAATGAATTGAGAATTGTTAATTTATATGAATTGGTACAGGGTATGAATGTGAATGATTGGAGGATGTGAAAATGCAAAGTAACTGATTACAAGGTATGATATGTAAATGTGGATCATCACAGGCTATAAACATGTGAAAATGGTTATTTATAGGGATGATAATGAAAATATGTATAATTGATGCCCATGTGAACTTAGTAAAAGGTTAGGATGCGGTTGGCATGTCAATAGGGTTTTATGTGCACTTGTACGAGATATGTGATTGTACAAAGATTATTACAGGTTATATCGAGATCCAGCATTTGCTACGAATTATCGAGTAATATAAGTCTCTATAGAGACCTTGGTGTGGTGAAGGGATGTATTTGCATATGAATATGCATTTGATGCTTACGGGCTTTGCACCTTGACGCCTTGGTGTGGTATAGTTTAAGCTCTTATGAGCTACCTGGAATGGTGTAGTTAACACGTGTATTTGAGTCCATTTTACTAGGGCTCTATTGGGCAAAACATTATAATTGAAATTGGAAACTTAAAAATGTAATGAAATGGATTCGATGAATCAATTTGATATGTCACTGAAATGAATAATATGTATTTGTGTGAACTTATATATTGATAATAGAATGTTTCATCAAAATGAAATAGGTGAAATTAGTATAATATTTTAGATTGATGATAGAATATGACATTAATGTGAGTTATGTGCAAGTGGTATAATTGGTTATGTTTGAGTTTTTCTTTTGATGTTTAATGTGTATGAACACTTATGCACACTTTGCTATTTTAAGTGCCATGTTCTAGCCCAAACTATGGTAGCTAACATGCTTAGCTATGACCAAGGTAAGCATAATATTTTCCATTGAACTTACTAAGCATTTGTATGCTTACTCTAATTGTTTCTCCCACTTGTAGATTGTCGACTTGCGAAACTCTCAAAGCTGGATCTTTGCAAACATCATACTATTGTTGAATAGGTAGAGTCATGTTCAATTTGATTTCAAGTATTGTGGCATATATATAAGGGCACCTTGTCTTGCAAATGGTCATTTTTGAGTGGATAGTTATGTGGTAATTGTGGCTATGGTTGAACTTGTATGTTAAGCTTGCCATAAAACTTGTTTGACGCATGATCTTGGTCTTGTTTAACGTTAGTATGTGTGATGATCTTAAACTCACATCTTCTCATAAAAAACTAGTGAACTTATATTCAAATGAATGCCTTAAACTCTAAAAAAATATAATACCAGATTTATTTTCTTTATTTTTTCTCTCTTCTTTCTTTCTTTTTTTTTCTCTTCATTCTTCCATGATGAACCCTAGTCGTCTCTACTCCTATTACTGCCACCTTTATACCATCTAGTGGCCTTACTTTTCACTCTAAAATGAAGCTCGTCATTCCCCTCTCTCTTTCTCATTTCAAATTTCATAAAAAATAACAAAAAGTCCAAATTATAACACCTTATACCCTGTAACATCCCTATCTCGTCTCTATCATTGATTAGGGTTACCGAAACAACATTATCATAACATTTAATAAATTAATCTCAATCAAAAACCAATCAAACATAAGCATTTGGTCTCTAAATTGAGCCTTCGAGGCCCTAAAAATAGCTTAGAAACAGTTCGGGACTAATTTGAAACAAAACAGAAGATATGGGAAAAAGTGGAAAAAATTAAAAAAAATGGGTCACACGGCTTTGTGGCTAAGCCACGTGACATAGCCCAGGCCATGTAACAATCAAACAAGGAGACACATAGTCGTGTCCCAGCCCGTGTTTTCACTCGTGTAACTCACTGTGTAGGGTCACACAGCCATGTCGCAGGCCATATGTCAAGCCATGTAACTCTCTGAGTTGCCACACACGACCGTGTCGCAGGCCGTGTGCTAGGCCGTGTAACTCATTCACTTAATACACTATGAATTTACAAATGAAACATGACCATGTAGCCAGGCCGTGTGATAGCCCGTGTCCCAAGCCGTGTGATCCATAATTTGACCCTAAATTTAATCCATTTTAAGACCAAAACACACCTAATCAACTATCCCATTTGTGCATACATTCAAGAGATTTAAACATCATTCAAATACACCTAAACATACCATTTCAAACATCCCAATTCATCTAACCAATATGCCATTGAAAGGCACCACATTTATACCAAAACATCATTAACCAAAACAAGTCAACATGACCATACTTAAAGCATTAAAACCTAGCTCATTTACCTACCAAATGATATAAGAAATGACCACTTACATGCCATCACAAACATACCAAAAGAGTCTTATATACAAGCACATAAAAGTCACCAAAATGACCTAACTTTACAAGGTATTAGAAGTCCTTCAAACCAAACATAAACTTCAAAAGCATATAAATACCAAATCAACCATTAACACATTCATGAAATACCATTGCAAAAGATCCTATACATGCCATTTATAACCTTGGCTAAAATAACTTAAAAACTACCGAAATGGTTGCTAGATAGTGTGATAGATCTCTGTCAAGCTTTCAACTAGTCAAGCTTCTGATAATCTATGAAATAAAGGAAAATAACTACGTAAGCAAATAGTACTTAGTAAGCTTGTATAAACTGAAACATAACTTACCATTTCTTATGCTCAAACTATACAATAAGCATAACAACATTACCAAGACCATAAGCTTAGTAAAACCTTATTCAAGCACCATTAAACTCACAAGTTAGTAAATTCATACATGATACATATAAGTTCAATCATATCATGAGTGGATTTTCATGTACACATCATTTATCACATTAATAATTTCATAAGATCATAAATCTATATCCATTTGTATATATATCATGCCATCCCCTTTACTTACGTGTTGAACCATCTAGATTTGCATTGGATACTCAGGAATGCTCACACATAGTGTGCCTTTCCATATAACCGTAACATTTCCTTTTCAATAGTGCTCACACGAGCTGTGAAATGGGCTTGCTCACATGAGCTGTGGGTTGGAATGTTAGCTACACAATATTGCTCACATGAGATATGGAGAATTCAAAACAAATGTAGGACCTCATCCATCGGTAGGACATTCAAGACCAGCACCCAAAACATGAAATTCCTAATGACAAGTCATTCGTGTTCTAAGAATTCTTAAGGTTCAAACAGAACTATTATTCGTCAATTCCTCAAAGCATCGACATACATGCATTTTCACATCAATTTATAGCACACAATATAACTGAAAATCAATCAAACTATCATTAATAAAATTATAATTTATACGAACTTACCTCGACAACTATAGTCGTAGAATTAGAGTTGAGAACTAATTCGAAGCTTTCGCCTTTTCTCAATTTAAATCTAGTTGTTATTTATTTTGATCTAAATAGATAATTCCATTAAATTAATTACTTCAAGTAACTTCAAGTATCCAATTCAATAAATAATTCATATTAATATAAAATTACAAAATTACCCCTAATATTTTAACTTTTCACAATTTAATCCTTAAGCTCGTAACTTGAATTTTAACCATTTTAACCTAAATTCATGTTAACGAATTTTAAAAGGGGCCTTAGAACAACCCATAATTACCAACATTTCACAATAAAACCCATAGATTTACACTTTCAACAATTTAATCCCTAATCCAAAGTTCATCAAAAACAACTTAACAAAACAAGTTTATTTAACAACTAAGATTGATAATCTATCAATTAACATCAAAACACATTCATTTCATTCATGTTATGTCCTTCAACTTTTAACAGTTTTTTAAATTAACCCTTGGGCTAAGTAGTTTAAGCTAAAACGAGGTCAAAAACACAAAAATCATGAAAAATGGATTGAAAAATACATACCATGCACTAGAACAAAGCTTAGCCGAACCAAGCATTCAACAATGGAGTTTCTTTCCTTTTTACAATTCGTGATATATGAAATAAAAAGATGATAACATGCTTTAGTTTCTTTTCTTTTAATTTAATTACTAAATTACCATTTTAACCTTGGTTATTAACTTACAAAATAACTTAATCATGTTCATATTTATCTACCATCAACATATATGGTATAATTAACATCTAAGTCCATTAACTTCTCTTTACATAGCCATTTAGCTCATTTAACTAATTGAAACTCATCTTTACAACTTTTACAATTTAGTCATTTTTACCTAAATAACTATTTAAACTTCAAAATTTCTTAACAAAACTTTAATACAACCCTAATATAATCCCATAGACTTTAAATAAATAAAATAATAACTCACTCGTTAGAATTGTGGTTTCAAAACCAGTGTTTTTGACACCACTGATATTGGGTTGTTACATACCCAGCCTAGATGTTATGGCCAAATCTAGAGAGTTACAATAACCATTTTCGAAAAGTTCAACTTAATTTACTTGAAAATTTTAACAGTCTAAACCCTTTAAACAGTTAAACCAAAACATGACTATCCAAATTAAAAACAACAACCCGGAAAGTATGTAATAGTATCAGTGCAAATAAAACAGTAAAATAACCTAACAGAGACGACCGAGCTCCCGCTATACTGACCCACCTAAGTTTGTAGATTACCTGAAATTCAAACAAATAGACGAATATGTTTTCAAACTCAGTGTGTAACGTATCTAATCAATTAAACAAAATAATAACAGACATGCTTCAGGTATTATTATCCAGGCAATTTCCCGGTTCAAAAACATAATTCAGAATTAGAGCATGTTAGAGGCAAATACAAATACATATACAGATCTTATCAGATATAGATGCATAATCCTACCCTTATCCTCTACAAACCATCTTTGTCCATCCCTACACAACATTTAGGGTATTAGGTACTTGTCCAATCCTACACACCGCATAGTGATTGCACGTCACTTTTCAAAATAATTGCAGACTACCTACCAAATTAAAGTGCAATAAATCGCCAAAATCAGATATATTTTTGGCTTAACAACCAAAATCAGCAGATTATTAAACTGCCACACTTCCTCCTTTACACAATTCCCAACCCAATGCAGATATAAAGCTATCAGATATCAGAAATGCGTATATTGTGATATAGAGTTAGAGCATATTCAGATAATGCAAATCATACTCATATAGTAGATATCACATCAAGTATATATACAGATAATAGATTTTTCATCATCAGGTCATCAAATACCAAGTTACGTAACCTAATTCTGATCATACGGACCTTATGGAAGGCCTACACTCGATTCGAACAACGTTTACAATGTTTAAGGCTTGGGCCGTGTGGCTCATCTCAGTGCCTCACACGATTTGTCACACAGCTAGGCACATGGCTATGTGACTCAAGTCAGAGAGTTACATAGTCAAACACGGCCTAACACACGCTCGTGTGGCTCAAGTGAGAGAATTACATAGTCTAGACGCACGCTCGTGTCATTAGCTCGTGTGAGTCACAATCAAAATAGTTTCTCACATAGCCTAGACACACGTCCGTGTCACATACCCGTGTGACCCAAGTTAGTGTCTTACACGGCCTACCACACGGCTTTACACAAGACCGTATGGTGTCGACAGCCATGATTTTCAGCTTTCGTCGTTCACAAAATCTTAGGTTTTTATTACACACCTAATATGGTTTCAATTGAAAAGTAACGTAGACGATTCCAAAACCTAAAAACGACAATCAATTGCCCAATTAATCGATTAAATCAAACCAAAACGTTAAATTAACACTGAACCAAAATTACGTTAAAGAACTTCGACGCAAAACCCCAAATCACAAAGATAAACACTTATCGTTGCTTGAAATGACGATATGAGAACTTAAATCGTGGAATAGCCTTGATTCACAACTTCTACACCTAAAGAGAAACCAGCAGAAAACTTAACAAGAAGTTCAAAACGGAACGATAGAAAACCCCGACAAGAAACAAACAAAAATCAAGCAATAATAGAAGAAAACAACAATGGAACTTACGCTATTAGCCTGTCAATCAAATAAAGAACAACCCAATTCCTCGACAAATCTAGTAGCCAGATTAATAAAGAAATGAAAGGAAAGAACAAAAAAAAAAGAACAACGATAGTAACGGAAAAAAAAGGAAAGAAAAGCTTTGAAATGTAAAAAAAAAATCAAAAAGAGGAATTTTGGAAAAGAAAATCAATTAATAATTCAAAAATAAGATTGATTTCACAAAATGGCAAAACATTTCTTCATCACTTACACAGGACTCAAACACAAAATCAAAGGTTATACAGAAGTTTAACCATTGGACCAGCAAGCTCATTCTTTTCCAACAGTGAGACTTAAACCCACAACCTCAAACACACAAACATGACACTTAACTACTGAAACAGATACTTAATTATTAAAAAAATTTAACAAACGAAGACTCAAATTTTGTGGCATTACACAAACAAAGTTTAAAAAAAAAATGATTTGTCGTTATCCATTGTTAGATCATCGTGTGCATAAAATATTTTACTACCCTCGACCTCCTCTACATCCCCACTACTCGGATGTTTAAGAGGTGAACCTGAACCTCCTAAAGCTGAAAGCTTTTGGAGCTGCTTGGCAAGGAAATATTGAAATATGTTTTACTAGAAAGAAATGGGGGAAGATGCACATCTATTATTGAGGCTGCTATTCAATTGCTTAAGAGAACCTATAGGGAAAATAATTTCTCTAGGTAAAATAGCACTGTATCAGTACTATAAGCATAATTTATTCCTTATGTTTTTGTTTTCATCCCGTTTGATGAATAGATCATTCGCAACTCTGACTGTCTATAGGTCGAAAGGTATGCATATTATGTATAAATTAGAAAACAAGCTGTGAATTCTATCAAGAAAAAATCAAGTTGTAAACGATTAATATTTTCTATCTCTTTTTATTTATTCTTTGGATGATGACAAGTGTCTATTCTCTCTACCACCCATGTAATCTTTTTCATTTTTAACTGAAGAAATGAAACAATGCTGCAAATTTGAGTAGCAATAAGAAATTGAGCCCTTTTCATTGCTTTTCCTCTTACCTTCTTAGTTCATCATAAAATTATTCAAGTCTAAATTAGATATGAGAGAAGAACAGTAAAATTTCTGATAAGCCATTAGAGATGAAAATCTGAATTTTCTAATTTAGAATAAAAAGATAAGGAAAAAGGAAAATAAATTTTATTACAATAAAAAAGTTTATTTAATAATTTTGATATTAAAAAAAAAGAAAAGGGAAATATCTTCCTTAATTGTTTAACTTTTTTCCTTTGCCCACAGTGGCATGTGGCACTCTTTCAGTGGTCCAAATGTCAATATGTGTCAAAGTCTAACTCCTTAGATTGGAGTATGAAAAGGCTGGATGGAACAAAAGTAGATATAACATATCAATACAAATTTAAAAATATATATACCACATTAATAATTTTGTTAAATTTTTGGGGAAAATCTTGTAATTATCCCATTTGTTTTAAAATGAAAGGATATGATTGAAATCTTATAGAATTATCAGCGGGATAGGGCTTTGATAGTAATTTAAATTGGAAATGATGTTGAAATTTGAAGAGTGTTTTACTAAATTAGTTGTATTTTAATTCAATCAAACCAAACATATTAAAGAAGATAGAAATAAGCAATCAAATCAAACTTACATGTCCTTGTCTCCAAATTTTAATGGCTTTCATTGAAGTAATTTCTATCTTCGTCACCCACATTTGCTTGTTCATCAAGAGGAATAGTGAAACTAATAAAACAACTCAAAGGTAAGGTGCGGTGTCACTTTCCATTAGTATTTTTCGAAAAAGAAATAAAGATTTAACCAAAGCTCATAGTATAATGATAAAATAAATCTTTTGTTGATATGAAAATGATCTCCTGATTAAAGATTAGATTTTTAAATTAGATGATTGGATAAATTCCTACTCTGCTTTACGAAAAACTTAATGTAAAGTAATTTCAACAAAAATGGGGCCCAAGTCAAAATTGTTTATTGTTTTAACCCCTCCCACTTGGGCAAGGAACTCCAATTTTTCCATAAAAACAAATCCTCGTTCCATGTAAATGTGACATGTGCTGTGTTTCATTACAACTGTTTGACTTCAAGCGTTGCTGATATTTTTTAGACACGGCAATGAAATTCTCTTTTTCTCATCAAAATTCACATAAATTAGTCAAAAATCAAGACCTTAAAGTCAGGCAAGCCTTCAATTATGGAAATAAAAAGAAGGGGTGAAACTCATTTTTTTCGCCTTCATATTCTGCGTTTCCATTTCCATGGATTTTTTCATGATTCCTTGTTTCTCTTTCTTTTTTCTTATATTACATTAAATTAAATAGCGTAATTAAAAAAATTAGATTTTATCTGAATGAAATTTTTAAAAATATATAAAAAAAATCTTTAGTGATATATTTTATATTGTAAATTCACAAAATCTTGTCTTAAAAAAAATAGCACTTGAACCTGTTGTTTTCAATCTTTTTAAATATAAATTATATCTATTTAATCTCATAATCATATTTTAATATTTTATTAATTATTTACATTAAACTCAAAATAACCTTAATTAGGTTGATATTATTGTTATTGTAACAACAAAAAGATATATGACTAAAAATAGTCATTGTATCATAATATTTGATAAACTTTAATCTACCTAACCACAAACGAAATGGTAAATTATTTGTATCTCACTTTTCAATTAACACACTCTTGGACTCGGTGTATGAGTAACCTTTTTCTATCCTTGTAATATATACTAAATTTTGATACACTCACTTTGTAAATGAAATAAATCAATCTAAAAAATATGTTTTTAAAAAAAATTATATCAAGACGAATGAAAATTTTGGTTGAAATAGATAAGTTAAAAACATAAAATTAAAGTGTCCTTAAATTTAATTTTCATTATACTAAAATTCATGAAAATATAAAAATATCATCGTATTAATATATGTTACTTCGTATATTAAAGTATATATTAATAATTTTTTAATTAAATTGTTGTTCCATGAACTTGTAAGATTAACTCTAGCTCAACATTAAAATTGCTAAAACACTCTTACTTCAAAGGGTAAAGGTATTTTCATATAATGTCCAAATAAAACAACTGAAAAAACAGAATTTGAAAATGAACAAATTCATAGAAAATAAATATAGTATTGATAAAGTGGAAAAGTGGGAAGAGGAATAGGTAGGGCAAAAGAAAAGCATAAAAAAACATGGGATTCATGGGAGTGTGAAAATAAAGAAAGAAAGCAGAGGATAGATTTGGAGGCAACGCGTTAGTTTGTAAAGGAATTGGATTCTGTGTAGCTGACATCCACTGGATAAGTTTTCCCAACAAATACGTCAATCCCCACTTTTCTTTTTCTCTTATTTGATTAACCGTTTACTTTGAACCATTCCAAATTTCAACCGTCTTTCTGTCCTGTTTCAAACTCCCATTACACTTACCAAAATATCAACTTCAAAGAAAACTTATAACATAAAAGGAAAAAGAAACACAAAATACTATAATCTCATTTTTATCATACATTTCACAACTCCACTTCCTGGAAATATCCACTGCTGTTTTCTTTCCCTAAAGAAATCCCATTGTTTTTATTTAGAGATTCCTTGTACAACTTTTCTTGTTTCTCAAAGAAGGTCCAAGTTGAGTCAGAGAGGATGTTGGAGATGTGCACAAGGCCGTTAGAGATGTGCTTTGGAGGAGGTGGAGGTGGAGGCGATGAGCTCTTATGGCATATGGATTTGAAGCCCTACGTTTCTGGGGACTATTCCATAGCAGTTGTTCAAGCCAATTCCTCTTTGGAAGATCAAGGTCAGGTGTTTACTTCCCCTTCCGCCACTTACGTCGGCGTCTACGACGGCCATGGTGGACCTGAGGCTTCCCGTTTCATCACTCAACATTTGTTCCCTTTTCTTCATAGTAAGTTCTTCTTTCTTGGGTTTCTTTTTCAACCTTGAAGGTACAATCATACAAGTAAACGAACCTTGGCCTTTGATCAATTTATATACAGGAGAAATAGAGATTCATTTTGTTTTTTGCTTTTGGTTGGTTCAATTGTGGCAGAGTTTGCATCAGAGCATGGAGGGTTATCAGCAGAAGTAATAAAGAAAGCCTTTGATGCTACTGAGGAGGAGTTTCTGCACTTAGTGAAACGATCGTGGCCAGGCAGGCCACAAATCGCTTCTGTTGGTTCCTGTTGTCTTGTTGGGGCAATTGCAAACGATGTTTTATATGTGGCTAATCTTGGTGACTCAAGGGCGGTTCTTGGCCGGAGAGTGTCTCCAAATGGACCTAATAATCAAGTGGTGGCCGAACGGTTATCAACCGATCATAATGTCGCGGTTGAAGAGGTGAGGAAGGAGGTTGTGGCGCTCCACCCCGATGATTCTCATATTGTGGTGTATAACCATGGAGTTTGGCGGATAAAGGGCATAATTCAGGTACCAAATTCTCGAATTCCCCTCTGTTTCTCTACTCAACGGCCTCAGTGTTTTGATAGTTAAAATCGTAAAGTAACAATAGCAATTGCAATGTTGAACTATTATTGATTAGTGTTGGACCCTGCAGCTTGATGAGCATTTGATCTGCTTAATGTTAGCCAGGTGAAATTTTAGGTTCTCTTCAGTAAATTGCAATCCAAACGGCCAGTTCCTTGGCTTCTAATTCTTTAGGTTATGCCTCCAAATACCAATTAAGATTGGGGTGAACACCCTTTCTTAAACAGAAGAAATGAACCTTTTGAGCTAGCATTATTTAGGCATGTTTTGCAGATATGAAGACCTTGATCCTTTGTGAGGTTCCAATGGCCTCTCTTATATTACCAACTGTTTATGCTTTCTTAGCCTATTGTTCATATCATGTAGTTTTTAACTGTTTCTTTGAATATTATGATATGTCAAATGTGAGTATTTCTTTCCAAATAATGTGAGTATTTTGATTATAGTTGTTCCTAGAAAGTAAAAAGATGATTGGGTGAGATTTCATGGTTTAACTAATTGGTTCATCTAACTATCTAGTTGGTTGGGTTCAAATCCGAGCGTTACAACTCATTCCTCTGTCCCGGATTGCGACCCCCTTTGTGCCCAAAACGGAATATATTAGTAGATGTAATGAATACAAAAGTGGATAAAGTGATACATGAATCACAACCCGGAAAGCATATGATAAGTGGTGGATGAACATTTATATCGAATATGTGTTGCTTGTGACTGCAATGCCTCAACCTTGCTGAGATTTTGGCATACGCCATGTGTCACAAATAAACTGAATACCAAAAAGATTTCAGTTTCGGGACCATTCTCGTAGACTTAAATGAGTCGTTATCTCTTACTTCACTACAACTTTATGATCTGTAAATGTGATTACTTCATTTCTGGAAATTTGCAGCATGTGATTTATAAGAAGGCTTTTGTCTATAACTTTTACATCTCTTTCAGGTCTCGAGATCCATCGGAGATATGTATCTGAAGAAACCTGAGTTCATTCACCAGTTCGGTTTACCGACTCCTTTGAAAAGGCCTGTAATGACCGCAGAACCATCTATATTAAGTCGGAAGTTGAAACCTCAGGATCTGTTCTTGATTTTTGCATCTGATGGGCTTTGGGAGCAATTAAGTGATCAAGTAGCTTGTGAGATTGTTCTGAAAAGTCCTAGAGTTGTAAGGCTCCCCATCCTAATAAAATAGTTACATGTCCTTCTCGTTTTATGACTTCTTACATTATTTTAATAAATACGGTCTCATATCACTAGGGAATAGCAAGGCGACTGGTACGAGCTGCGGTTCAGGAGGCAGCAAAGAAAAGAGAAATGAGATACGATGATATTAAAAGGATTGAAAAAGGAGTAAGACGCCATTTCCACGATGATATCACCGTTATAGTCATATACTTGGATCATCCGTTGAGTTCTTCAAATGGTAGATTCAAGGAGGACGATTTTATCGACTGCACCAGTGCCCCTGTTGATATCTTCTCGCTCAATGCCGATGAAGCTGATGATTAGTTTCCTTTCCCCCATCATGTGAATGAACAAAAAATATGAATGTGACATAGATTAAATCCTGTTGGACGACCAGTGATGAGAAGAAAATGGGAATTTGAAATAATATGCTCATCCAAGGTTGCTGTACATAGTTGTTTTTGTCACTTCCAGGGGTGCCAAATTGAAGCAACTGCTCACTTCCCTGCTTGGTTTTTGTTGGTCATCTTAAATACTCTTCCCCCCCTCCGTAGGAATTTACTATGCATTCAATTTTTTCTTTCTTTTTTCTTTTAAAGAGATTCTCAACAGTTTGTTCTCTTGAAGATAAATATATATATTAGCTAGAATAAGAAGAACCAAGATTAGGCACTTTGTCGGTATGAGGCAACAATACATTACATGTTTATTGCTGATAGATGATGATGTTGGCTAGATGGCCAGAAATGAGTTTAACTTTTGGGTGAGGTAGACACGTGACAGTTGATTATTCATTGATGCACCATACGGAAGACTTTAGGGCTCGCTACATGACTTCCCTTTTGACCCCATGAATAATACAGCGTAAACAAAAGTAGGTTAAAATTGACTTAATGACCCACTTGGTTTTATTCATTTTGGTTACGTTAGTTATATTGGTTAATCGATTAGATTGGTTAAGTTGGTTTTCTGTTATTAAAATTTATGATTAAACCGATTGATTTATCTAATTTGAAATATATTATATTTAATTTATTTTGAATGTATAATTTAAATATGTAAGATTTTATTTTTAGTTTATTTTAAATGGATTAAGCTGACTAAAATTAACTCGATCCAATTAAATGGATTAAAACTAACCCCTTGTTGGATAACAGATTGAAAATAATCCATAATTAAAAAAGAGCAGAGGATGATTTTTTTTTATAAAAAAAGAGTGTGGAAAATTATAAGTAATTAAGAGCTACTTAAGTTATCTTTTATACAGTTTTTTTTTTAACATCATATTGTCTGTTAGAATTGTGTGACCCAAATTCTAAGAGATTGCTTGCAAGTCAAGTTAAACAAAAATATATTTTCTTTCTAGAAGATTTAGTATTTATTAGTATAATATATTTAGCATTTATTAGTATAGTTTATTTGACTTACTAATTTAGCCTATAAATAGGCTCCTTTACAATCTTAGAATTACGAGACACCCATTAGATTAGAACTCATAACACATTCAGAGAATTTTGTGTTTACGTTTGAGGGTTCTTTTTTTTTTCGGGTTTTTGGGGTTTAGTTTTTATCTCCATCTTTTGTACTCTTCATTCTTTTGCCATTATAGTAAAATTATCTTTGCCCGTGGTTTTTTATCCTCTTTTGAGGGGTTTTTCCACGTTAAATTTGTGTGTTCATCTTCTTAATTTCTTCAACTATTTTTACTTGTTCGTTGCTTATTCGGGACGATCCTAACAAGTGGTATCAGAGCTAGTTTAACTTTCATAGATCAGCCCGGTCAGAGATGGCAGCAACAAGGTTTGAAATTGAGAAGTTCGATGGTGAGACAAATTTCAATCTGTGGCAAGTTCGGATGATGGCAATTCTAGTTCAAAATGGCTTGAAAAAGATTGTTACAGGGAAAAAGCCTGAGAATCTAAATCAAACAGAATGGGAAGAGCTTGATGAAAAGGCCTTGTCTGCAATCCAGTTGTGCCTCGCGAATACAGTATTGTAGGAGGTATTGATGGAGAAGACCTCATTCGCCTTGTGGAAAAGGTTAGAAACTCTTTATGCGACTAAGTCTCTAGCTAACCGTTTAGTGTTGAAACAACGTCTATTTACGTTTCGCATGAACGAATGTGAGCTTCTTAAAGATCACATCAGTCAATTCATTACTCTTTTAAATGATTTAAAGAACGTTGAGGTTCATATTGACGATGAAGATCAAGCTATGCTATTATTGTGCTCTTTACCCTCTTCATACAAGTCTTTCAGGGAGACCCTGATTTATGGCAGAGACAAACTCTCGTTCGAAGATGTGAAGGGTCATTTGTTGAGTAGAGACAAACTCGACAATGAGTTTGATTTGAATAGCAAAGCAGATAGACAAGCTTCCGTTTTGGTAGCATCAAAGAAACGAGACAAAAGGTGTCGCTATTGCAAAAAGTTAGGTCACGTCAAAGCAGATTGTTATAAACTGCGAAATAAAAGAGCTGCTGAGAGTAACGAGGAAGATGTAGCTGGTGCTAATTTGGTCGATGAAGGCGGTGATGATTTCTTGTTAGTGTCAACGAGCGATAACTCCAAGCTTACGTCTGAGTGGATCCTAGATTCAGGATGTTCTTTCCACATGTGTCCCAATAGAGAATGGTTCTCCACATACAGTTCAGTTGAAGGTGGAGTTGTGCACATGGGAAACGATTCATCTAGTAAAATAATCGGTATTGGTACTGTTAAAATTAGGATACACGATGGGACGATTAGGACACTCTCAGATGTCAGGTATGTACCTGATTTACGAAAGAATCTCATCTCCTTGAGTATTTTAGACTTGAAAGGATGCAGAATCAACATCGAGTCGAGCGACATTAAAGTATCTCGTGGAGCTCTCGTTTTGTTAAAAGGTAAAAGAACCGGTAGTCTTTATATTCTGGAAGGTTCTACAGTGACCGGTGAAATCGGACGTCCCTCGTCCGTTACGGAGTCAAAGTCAACTCATTTGAAGCGGAGGCAACTTGGTCATAGGAGGGAAAAAGGTATGACTGTTTCGTTAAAGAGAGGTTCTCTTTTGGATGCAGGTTTTGAAAAGTTAGGGCACTGTATTCGTGAAAATCAGACCCGGGTTAGTTTTGATTTGGCAGTGCACAAGTCGAAGGCTAGAAGTCTTCCAGCTTCTAAGCATAGATTCGACTCAGTTAATTCCCTGCATAGTTCAAGATAGGCCCGTGGCGGGTTTTGGCAAAGATGGCATTGAAAGAATTTGTGTCAATGTGGAGATTGTTAGAATTGTGTGACCTAAATTCTAAGAGATTGCTTGCAAGTCAAGTTAAACAAAAATATATTTTCTTTCTAGAAGATTTAGTATTTATTAGTATAATATATTTAGCATTTATTAGTATAGTTTATTTGACTTACTAATTTAGCCTATAAATAGGCTCCTTTACAATTTTAGAATTAAGAGACACCCATTAGATTAGAACTCATAACACATTCAGAGAATTTTGTGTTTACGTTTGAGGGTTCTTTGTTTTTCGAGTTTTTGGGGTTTAGTTTTTATCTCCATCTTTTGTACTCTTCATTCTTTTGCCATTATAGTAAAATTATCTTTGCCCGTGGTTTTTTATCCTCTTTTGAGAGGTTTTTCCACGTTAAATTTGTGTGTTCATCTTCTCAATTTCTTCTACTATTTTTACTTGTTCGTTGCTTATTCGGGACGATCCTAACATTGTCCTTTAAAACTTACACTTAAATTTTGACTGAAATATTTTTTAAAAAATAAGGATTTACATGCAAAATAATTCTTTTTTAAAAAATAAATTTATCAATAATTTAATTATATTCTATAATTAATTTTAAAATGATATATTAAAATTTTTTTATAATGAATTGAGGAAATGTATATGGGCAAATGTGAGTTGCTGGGTAAGAGTAGTTGAAGATGTAGAAGGAATACATATGTAAGTGGCATTTATTAAACTTTCACCCCTTTCAAGCAGGCGGCTATAGAAAAACGTAAGAAATTAATGGCGGAAATTGGTGATGCTGCAGCTACGTTGGACTGAGTGGTAAACTGGGAGATTCAATTCGTTCAACTCCCCATGAGACTTTAGGACAATGTTATGTTCACGCCATTCAAAGCTAAACAGAATCTTTTACCAGGTCTTCATTTACTTCTTGCCCCTTCCAAACCTGCCTTCTAGATACCTTAAATACGGTCCCACCACTAGCCCAAAATTTTCCAATTTCTCTGCTCACCTCTCTTTTTCTTAAGGAATGGTCTCCAGTTGTTCGTCTTTATAGAAACGGGTAATTTTCTTTTCTAGTTTGAATATCGGGTTTTAAAGGAGGGACGGGTGGGTTTTTCAATAAAATTTTGAGATAATAATTTATTTCGTCCTTTTTAACTTTATAAAAACCTAGTTATTTATTTAATTTTTTTAACTGTTAAATATTTATTATTTTTTAAATCACTTTCAAAATATATGAAAAATTCACATTTGTTAATTTTGTTTATACGAATTGTGACATAAATATTATATTAGTAATTAATTATTTTTAAATATAAAAATATTTTTAATTTTTAAAAATTAATTAATTGTTAACGTGACATATACGTGAATGCCACATCATTAAGCTTTCTATTCATTTTGAGGTAATTTAACAAATAATATAAATTTAAAGGCTAAAAGAGTTAAAAAATTAAATGAAGAACTAAAATGATTTTTTTAGTAAAGTTTGAAGGGTCAAAACACTCTTGAAGTTGCATTAAGGGTATATAATTGAACCGAATGAAATTCGCAAGCTCAAGTTCAAATTTGACAAAAAATTTAAAACTTAAATTTGATTAAACTCAGTTTGATTCAAGATATAATCTTGAATTACTCAAAATTACTCAAAAGTATATTGAATCGAACGAACATTTATTTTAAGCTCAAGTTTGGTTCAAAATATAATTGAATTACTTGAATTTTAGCTCAAACTTGATTAAACTTATTTATCAAATTTCGCACTTAATTTTAAACCGAAACTAAATAAGCTTATTCTTTTTTAAGTTGGAATTTGATTAAAAATAAATTATTAATTTTTATAATAACAAAATAATAACAATAAAATCACTTTTTAATAATTAAACCAAAAAGCCTAATTAAATATAACATTAGTCCATAAAATGTAACAACATTAGTCCATAGAAAGTTTAATCGAATACAACATTTGTTTATTAAATGATTTAAAATTAAAACACAAAAACATCACAATTTTACTCCAATAGTTTAAGAATGATGTAAATCTCATATGCCTTAAAAAGACAACAATAAAAGGAAATATGTTATGTGACCCTGAATAGCATAATAACTCCAAAATTAGCTTATCCAATTCTATCATTTTATCTTATAAATTACGAGAGTGTTTAGATAGTGATTTAATAATTGAATTTGGATGTAATTATTTGTAATTACATAATGGTTGCATGTTTGGGTAATCATTGTAATTAGCAAATGTCATTGAATTAGGTACAGTTAGAGCACTCCAATTACATTTTTCAATTTTTAGAGGAGGGTGAGAATTAGAGTAATTAGGCAGGCAATTACAGCTAAATTCAATTTTTAAAAAATAATTGGTATACAAGTTTAAGTTATAATTCCTTTATATTATAAGCATAAACACGTATGATTGTTTGAGATTTCTATGGTCAAAGATTTATTTTATTATAAATTATATTATAAAAATAATTTATGTGTATTTTATAAAGTTATAACTAAATTTTATATTATTTAAATCCTATTTTTTAAAAGTTATGGCAAAAAAGTATATTATAAAAAATAATTACATGTTATAAAAGTATTATAATATATTTATGGGTAAAGTACACCAATAGCAACTCAACTTTCAAAAAATAACAAAGCAGTTCTACTAACCATTTTATGTTACAGACGTAACGAAAAAGTGACCTGTCATTTAACCGGCCACGTTAGAGGGTTTGTTGTCATTTAAACAGACCCATTTAAGAACCCCAGTTGGGAAATAGAAGAAGAAGAGAAAAAGTAAAAAAAGCAAAGAAGAAGAAGAAGAAGAAGAAGAGAAGTTGATTTCCTGATATGAAAGGTCATTCGGTTATACCAAGAAGGTGCAAAAAAAGAAAAAAATAGTACTAACTACTAACCATTAGAGATTGAAGAACAAAGAGGAGCATTTACATCCTATCACTAGCAAGGTTGTCATTTTGTACAACAAAAGAATCTACTAAAAAACATGTAAAAGAAGTCAAGAAGCATAAACATAGAGCAAAAAAAAAAAACAGAGGCAATTAATTAAAACCTATGAAAGGAAGAAAAAGAGCTTAGAGAGATTAGATAAAGCAAAAGAAAAGCTAAAGAAATGATGAGCCAATATGAAGGCAAAAGATAGAAGAAAAAGTAAAAGGAAAGAGAGAAGTTTAGGCTTTCTTCTCCAGTAATAACCAAGGTCCCTGCCTCTTCATCTCCACCATTTTTCAACTAATTGTAACGACTCAACCCAAAAACAGAGAGAGGAAATTTATAAAAGCCCCAATTCCCAATTCCTAATTCCTAATAGAACCTAACCTAAGATCTAGAAATTGTTAAGAAAATCTATAAAATTGAGGTTGATTCACAGACGAAACATCGTTAAGGAAATCTATAAAATCATTAAGGAAATTTACAGATCGATTGGAAGTCTTCTTCACCAGGTTAAGTGACGGGAAGTTGTAAGGGATGAATAAACAGTGAGGAAGGAAAAGTTCGGGATCTCTAATGGTTTTTATTGTTTCTTGTCACCGGGTTAAGCCACATCAACTAGTTAATTGACCATGTCACCTGTCTTGTTAGACCTATAACAGAAAATGTTAGTGGATGACTAATTTGTCACTTTTTGATAACGTTAGTGATTGATTTATTGTTTTTTGAAAGTTGAGTGACTAAGTTGAAAGTTGAGTGTTGTTTTGTTATTGAGATCAAAGTTGAGTGATTGTTGGTGTACTTTACCCTATATTTACTTATAAAAAGTATGAAGGTAACTTATTTATGCATTCATGTTATATATTATAAAAATAATATACTTATTCATAAAAAAAAAGTGTTACAGTTTTTTATCACAACTTATTTAAAAAAAAAGTAACTTTCTAAAGTTATAACAAAAAAATTATTATTTATAAGAAGTATTATAAGAGTTATTTGATACTTTATAAAAACTTTTTTTTTATAAAGGTTATATATTAAAAATTTTATATTTTTTTTACTTAATTTACATATTATAAAAATGGTTATAACTTAGCATAAGCCTTTTTCCAAATTAAGTTTATATAAGTTTTTATGATAAAATGTAACACCCTAAAACCTGGTCTAGTCACCGTCTCAAGTTATAAGATATTACAACTATCAAACTTTAACATAGTTTATAATTTAAAACAAACATAATCAAAATAATTCATCATCAATCATTTTCCATGCTTTTCGAACAATTTGAGACCTAAATCAAGCTTGCAAAACATTTAAAACAAATCGGGATCAAATTGAAACTTTTTCAAATTTTAAGTGAAAAGTAAAAATAGGGGTCACACGGCCGTGTGGCCAGGCTGTATGAAAAAGGCTAACTCGTGTCGCCCCAAACATGGCCATGTGGCTACCCTACATGCCCATGTGCTCAAACCGTGTAACTCACTATGCTCGTGTTCTTCAGGGTCACATGGGCATGTCCCCAGGCCGTGTAGTTCTCTACGCCCATGTTTGTCAATGCCACACGGCCATGTCCCCAAGTTGTGTAACTCACTTTGCTCGTGTGAACCAACCTACAATGAAAGATAACAAGACACGCGGTTGTGTGAGTAGGCCGTGTGTGACACACGGCTATGTGACATCTCATGTCCCAGGCCTTGTGTACCTAAAAATGACTTTAAAATCAAGGCAACTTTCACATATTAATTTGGGTAACAAACTAAACCTAAAACCACACATTTTTGTACCTTCAAATGCATTCAAACAAGTCAAAAACACAGAAAAGCATACAACCTAAGAGCCAAACTAATGTGCCCTCAAAGACACCAGAATTCAATTACCAATCCAAAAATCACATTTCAAACCAAATTAGTTTGCATACAAAGTTCTCAAATCCATTTATTTCATCTATTTAGGTTTCATGAACCAACAACATTATCAATAAAGCTTGACATCATATGCCAACCTAAGTACCATTACAAAAATGACTTTAACATACATTACCAAAAGGTCATCTTTATCAAAAAATATATCAACCTTACACCTTAAGACACTTACAATCAAAATACCAAGACATTCACAACCTTAACAAAACATCATCCTATATACATGCCATTTATAATTAGGCCAGAATTAACAAACAACTACCGAAAATGCCAGATACTGTGATCTCCAAAACTTCCAATCAACAGTAAAAGTCTGACAACCTACAAGGAAATACAACCAAAACAAAGTAAGTTTTCATATAGCTTAGTAAGTTCGTAAACAAAGATCATATACATTTTACTTAATTATAAAACATACAAAGTATGTAACTAAAAATTCTTACTCATATACCATCGTTTTAGCTTTTTGAAACATTTAATCTTGGATACTTTATATCATTAAGATACCACATGATAAACGATTATAAACCAAATCATCATTATGATAACATCTCATTTCAAATAGTCAAAATAATAATACTTATTCGAGTTAACTTAAAACTTTAACCAATTCACGATGCTACTCACACAAACTTTAAATTATCCATAACACATGCAGGATCTCAAGCTATCAATACAGTCTATATCACAAGCACATAGTACCTGCTAACTAATCACTGGCTCAAAGCCTACTAAACAATCACCGGTTCAAAGCTGGCTAAATAAACACTGGCTCAAGGCCTGCTAAATTAAAATCAGCTCAACGCCTGTTAAATAATCATCGGCTCAAGACCTGCTAAATAAAGACCTGCTCAAGGCCTACTAAATAATCACCGACTCAAGGCATGCTAAATAAAGTACATCTTGCACCTAGTTTATTCATTTACTATTTATTTTCTAATCAATCAGTAGATAATAATAACATTAAATCTAATTATAATAAAATGTGTAACAAGTTAAAATCATTAAAAACATAAGAATAATTATAATACGAACTTACTTGTGAAGTGACGACTGGTACTCGACAATGATTACTCAATTACTTTTTCCTTTCTGCGTTTATCTACTGAGATACTCGTTTCTTGATCTAATTATAATAATTTAACTCAATCAATTCAATTAAACACTTTAAAACATCTTATAACATAAAATTCTACAATTCACTAATTAAGGGCATTTTATGCAATTATCCCCAAGCTTTTACATTCTATGAAAATTTTCTAAATTTAAACAAATTGGATTAGAAAGACTTGTACCAAATCTTTAATAGTCCCTAAATAACTAGATATTAGCTAGAAACCCTTGAAATTTCAAAATTATAACAATTAAGCTCTTAACATCAAAACCAACTCACAACTACATCACAAAGCCATCTAGAACCATCCTCAAACTTATAAATTCAATCACAAACAGCAACACATCTAAATTCATTCATGATAAACTCACAAACTCTTCAAAATTTTACAAAATGACATATGGGTTGAATGAATTAAGCTTTAATGATCATGAAAATACAAAAATTAACAAAATCGGAAACCAAAATCACTTACATACAAAACAACAACATGGACCAACTCTCCCAAGCTTCTTTCTATGGTGCCTTCGATTGAAACAGTTTGAAGGAAGAAGATGATCACTCATTATCTTTGTTTATGTTATTTTATTAATCTATTTACTATTTTAACCTTAAGTTTAAACCTTATAAATTAAATAACTAATGGTCATTATCGTCCATTAGTTGTATAAGTGGTTTAATTATCAATTAAAACCACTAACTCAAAAATTAATTATCATTTAACTCTTCTAACTAATGACTCTTAACTTTCGTAACTTTTACAATTTTGTCCTTTTTTACTTAATTAATTAACTAAACAGTAAAATTAACATACAAATTTTTTTATACGATCCAGTAATAATTTTGTAAATGATAAATAAATAATAACTACTAACTCACTGACCGGAATCGGGGTCTTGAAACCACCGTTTCTAGCACCACTGAAAACGGGTTGTTACATTAAAGCTATAAACTATTTGCACCATGCACCCAAATATTATATGGTAAATACTAATTATTCAAATGCAAAAGGTTTACCTACATCATATCGCGGGGGTATAATACCATTTGAGAGAATTGAGCTAAACACAAGCACTAGAGACCTACATCATATTGTGGGGGAATAATATCATTTGAGAGAATGGAGTTAAACACAATACTAGAGATGGCCCATGAACTCCTGAATTTGAGACATTCAAGGCAAAATGTGGTTGAAAAGACATTTGTTGTTCTAGGAAAATATTTCTCATATTAATAACATCACCTTAATGTAGCATAAAAAAAGGTTGGATCGTACTAGCATGTTGCATACTTCATAACTTCATTCATAGGCGAGTTTGAGATGATCTATACTTCTAAGAGTACATAGAAAGAGATATTGAATATATTAATTATACGAATCTAGATAGAGATGAAGATGAATATGAACTCAATCAAAGACCAACATATGATGAAACTGAGTTTATGTTAAATATTAAATACGGAATAACCTAACAAATATGGAACACTAGAACAATTAGATAAAATTGCATATTTATTATTCTTGTTATTTTTTGAGCTCAAATAATCAAAACCAGAATTGCCAAGAGGGGATGAATTGACTTTTAAAAATTTGTGGAAGATAGAGAATAAGGATAGAAAAACTTTACATAAGAATTTAGGGTGGTCAGCTCCAATTGCCTACTCCATTACCTTAGCTTTCCACCACTAAGGATTTTCCCAAATTCACTAATTTGATAATCTTTGAGGACAAGGTTTAACCTTACAAACTCCCTTAAGGTTTCTACTCAAACCTTAAGACACAAACCCTTCTCAAAGAGATACAAATAAGAAAACAATGAAATAGTCCTTATAAGATCAATGCGCTTGCAAATTAAGCTCAATTACAAAGAAAAAAACTTGAGCTGATAGAATAGCAATGAAGCTCACAAGTGTATGAAAGAAAATTATGGAAATATTTGGCACAAAAGTTGTTTGATTGATCCTTTTGCTCAAATATACTTTCTTGTTGTTGCAGGACCTTTGAAAGCTGGTATTTATACCCTCTAATTCATTTACAACAGTTGGGGTTGTTGTGGAAGTTAATAGAGTCTTTGGGATGAAAATACCAATGCATTTAATCCACCTACAACAAAAAGTATCAGTACCATTTGTAAAATTATTGATAATTTTAGCATTTAATGCCTTGATTCAATGACTGTTAAAACTAATAAAATTGATACCAGGATAACATTATCAAACCAATTAAAAGGTATCAATATTAGATCGATACTTACTGAATACCTCAAAATAGCATAATGTTAATTTCGTATCGATACTAAATTGTATCGATAAAAAGTGTCAAAATCGATGCCATTTAAAAATTTATAAATACCTAGCAAAAAGGTATTGATACCGTAACGATACTTTGTCAATTTGGTGTTGCGACTTTGTCTCCAGTAGCTTGCCTCATAAATCTGGGTTGGAAAATTGGCTAAGTGTTAAGGCTTGCTTCAATATCACAACTTTCCCTTTGAATGTTGCGACATTCATGGCAATCCACTAACTCATTTGCTTAGGTTGTTGTCCTACACACTCAGTTAACTTGTTAGTTCCTCTTTAGGCCTAATTAGCCTAAAAGGTCATAAAACAACATAAAAGCTCAATTTGTTCAATCTAAACTTAAAACTAAATCATTTTTAAAATAATCATAAAAGACATAAAATCTCTTGAATACAAGCTCCTTAAGTAGTGAAAAAAGCTTAATTTTCCATAATAAGTTATGACAGATCAAGCGTTGACCTAGCTACAGTCCCTGCTCATGAGTTCCTTAAATACCCTGACCTCGTTCCTAGTCATATCTTACATCCATAAGAAGGATTAGAGGAGCTATGTATAGGTTTACAGCTTCCAAATAAAGAAGCATGCGTTTCTACCATTAAGCATTATAGCCTAAAGGTGTTAATTGTTTACAAAATCACTATATCGAATCTGACATTATACATTGGTGAGTGCTTGCGTGTTGGCGATGGTTACAAGTGAAGGGTGCGTGATGTGTTTATAATGCGATCAAAACTTTGGGAGATTAGAAAGTATGAAGGGCCCTACACTTGTACTATTGCGAAATGACTTAGGACCATCACAAGCTCAATGCAAAATTAATATGCAGATGCATCAAACTGTTATTTGAAGCTAAGCCAATCAGCCTTGTTGTTGTCTTTGTTTTCAAGTTGTAGCCAAGATATAGGTACAATATGTCGTATCGTAAAGCATGGGATGGTAAGCAACTAGCAATGAGAGAGCTATATGGTGGCTGGGACGATTCTTACAATGAGTTGCAGTTATGGTTTTTTGCTATACAGGAGTATGTTTCAAGTACGATTCTCAACCTACAGACCCTTAACACTTTGACCAGGACGACTAAATCATTCCTTTGTTTTGGACATTCCCTCTTTGTGTGATTGCATTTTCGCATTGCAAGCCACTTGTCTAAATAGACGAGACTTGGCTTTACGACGAGTACACCTAGATCTTTCTCCACTACTCCACCAATGCATTTATCAAATCCAAATAGATTTGGATGCCTGTAATCAACACTGTTTATTCGAAATTGACTACATCTAAGTATATATATACCTAAATCTTCGAGTTAATTCCATCAAAATGACTCATGCAACTTGTTGTCCAGTGATCGATCCATTTCCTACACACAATTTATATTATAGGTGTTAGTGAACACATCATAAAGTTGTTTAAAGGCAAATTTGTAATTTTTACCATTTCCAATATTTCATCTAATACTTTCGAAAGTTGTAGTAATACCATTTTCCTCAAACCGACAAAAACAAAAAATATAAAATATTTTCACACAATGTTATTCCTACTCTACATATTTCACAAAGTATTAAAAAAATTTCACAACAAATATATTTCTATTTAAATTAAATATATTATTAAAAAAATAAAAAAAATTCCTTTTAAGTGAACAAACAAATTACAAGTAAACAATTAAATTTTACTAATAAAAATATTTATCTAATTTATTATAATAACTACAAATATATATTAAAATATATCCAACTCCCGACATGAATATTCATCATATTTCACAAAATATCCAACAGTTTTCACAGCAAATTTATTTATACTTAAATTTTAAATATTTCACAATATATTTAACATATTTCACAAAATTGTTTACTTTATGAAAAAAAAACCTAAACCACATATTTCACAAAATTGTTTACTTTATGAAAAAAAAAACCTAAACCATTGAACTAATAAATAAACTATATTTCTAGCATGCATGCAATTTTTTACACAATAATTCACCATAACATAACGATTAATAGCTAGAATTTACATATTATATAACAAATTTAGAGTTCATATATGCTTACAATTTTTTATAATAATCCTAAACCCTGCAATTAAAACAAATAATAATTAATTTAATAATATATTGCTAATAATAATAGAACAACCTAATTAATTTAAATTAAATTGATGGAGCTCACATAAATTTAATTTTTTTTTGGAGATTTTTCAGATTTTTGGAGGAACTTTTTGGGGAATTTTCGGAATTGTGGGGAGATTTTTTTTTTTTTTTTGCAGTGAATGGTTGGTATTTTTTTATGTGAGATTGTATAGTGATTTTTGGGAGGGTGGCATTAATTAAGGTTAGTTGGGGCTGATAGCAGAAAGTGGACGGGTAAATGCGCTGTAGGGACAAGATAGGTCCCTACAGCGTTTATTCCAAGGGCCAAAACTGATTCCAACGACCAAATTGGCAACAGGGTTTCTGATTTAGGACTTGGTAAAATTAATTTTTTTATTGTTTAAAATAGATAAATATCAACCCATATTATTTTGGTAAAAAATATTAAAATGTTATTTTTATAATTTTCCCAAAAATTTAAGCTCTGTTTCAATTAAATTCTCCTCTTTCCATGTAGATAAAGCAAAAGGAAAATATTTTAAATTAAATAAAGCAAAGGTTGAAAAAACAAAAGAATAATGAGAACATAATAAATCAACATTGTGAAAAATAAAATAAAATAAAATAAATAAAATAAAGAACACACAAATTTTACGTGGAAACCCTTTCGGGAAAAAACCACGGGCAGAGGAGAAGAAAATTCACTATGTCTAAAAATTTGAATCAAATACAAGAGGAATAGACTATGTCTATTTATAGGCTTGCAAAGCCATATTCTAGTAGGATTGAAACACCTTATCCTAATCAATATAAAATAGATGGAGTTTAATAAGGTTTAAAAAACCTAATTCTAAAATAAAATAAAAGAAGTCTAGTTCTATATGGATTTTACTTTTATTTTATTTTCCATCGTATTTTATTTAAATAAGAATTTGGGTCACTTAATTCTAACAATCTCCACCTTGACACAAATTCTCAATGAATAAGTTCTTCATCGCGAACTTTCAATGAACAAGTTCTCCACCTCTTCCATAAAACCCCTTAAGGGTTTAACTTCAACAATGAACACCAACCAAGTCTAAGCAATGCTCAAACTTGGTTATAGGAAGTGACTTAGTCATCATATCTGCAGGATTTTCATGAGTACTAATTTTGCTCACAACAATATCACCACGAGCAATAATATCACGAACAAAATGATACCGAATATCAATGTGTTTTGTTCTCTCATGAAACATTTGATCTTTTGTAAGAAAGATGACACTCTGACTGTCACAAAATACTGTGCTGATTTGAAGGTCTTCATTGAGTTCACTAAATAGTCCCTTCAACCAAATAGCTTCTTTACAAGCCTCAGTAATCACCATGTACTCAGCTTCAGTGGTAGACAAAGCGACTGTAGTTTGCAAAGTGGCTTTCCAACTAATTGCACAACCTCCGATTGTAAAGACGTAACCTGTGAGAGATCTTCTTCTATCAAGGTCTCCAGCAAAATCAGCATCAACATACCTTATAACTCCATCTTTAGTTCTTCCAAAGTGTAAGCAAACATCAGTAGTGCCTCGTAAGTATCTTAAAATCCACTGAACTGCTTTCCAATGTTCTTTATCGGGATTTGCCATATATCTGCTAACTGCACTGATTGCATATGATAAATCTGGACGTGAACAAACCATAGCATACATGAGAGATCCCACTGCACTAGAGTATGGAACATGTGACATGTACTTAATCTCATCATCTGATTGAGGAGACAAGGCCGATGAAAGTCTGAAATGGGCTGCTAAAGGAGTACTAACAGGCTTAGCACTCTGTATATTGAACCTGCAAAGAACTTTCTCAATGTACCCTTTCTGACTCAGGTACAATTTACTTGCTTTTCTATCTCTGAGAATCTCCATACCAAGTATCTTATTTGTTGGTCCTAAATCTTTCATCTCAAATTCTTCACTTAGTTGGGCTTTAACCTTTCTTATCTCTCCTTTATCTTTTGCTACTATCAACATGTCATCAACATAAAGAAGTAGATACACAAAAGAACCATCACTATT
Source organism: Gossypium hirsutum (assembly GCF_007990345.1). Lineage (NCBI taxonomy): Eukaryota > Viridiplantae > Streptophyta > Magnoliopsida > Malvales > Malvaceae > Gossypium > Gossypium hirsutum. The sequence continues at coordinate 64,740,200 of NC_053434.1, forward strand.
TTTCTTAAAGTAAACAAAACTGTCTAAACTACTTCTTTTGAAATCATGAGAGGTCATAAAGGAATCAAACCTCTTGTACCACTGTCTTGGTGACTGTTTCAAACCGTAAAGGGACTTTCTCAGCAAGCAAACATAGTCCTCTTTTTCTGAGACTATAAAACCCTCTGGTTGTTGCATGTAAATATCTTCTTCAAGTTCTCCATGCAGAAATGCAGTTTTTACATCTAACTGCTCAAGCTCCAAATCATGCATGGCTACAATACCAAGCAAAGCTCGAATCGAACTATGCTTAACAACTGGAGAGAACACATCTGTGAAGTCCACTCCTGGAATTTGACTGTAACCCTTTGCAACAAGCCTTGCTTTATATCTGGGTTTTTCAACTCCTAGAGTCCCTTCTTTCTTTTTAAACACCCATTTACAATGAACAACCTTTTTACCTTTAGGAAGTTTCACAAAGTCCCTTGTTCTGTTTTTGTGTAGTGATTCCATCTCTTCTTGCATAGCAAACATCCACTTTTTTGAGTCTTCACAGCTAACCGCCTCAGAATAATTAGATGGCTCTTGATTCGCATCTATATCTTCAGCCACATTTAAAGCATAAGCAACTAGATCAACCTCGGCATACTTCTTTGGAGGTTTAATTTCTCTTCTAGTTCTGTTTTTGGCGATAGAGTATTGTGGTGAAGAAGTAACTCTATTCTCAATTTTTGTTCTGGCTTGAGGAGTTGACTCTGTATTAATCTGATGCTCCATCTGCTTTTGATTTTCTTTATTGGAAGAGTCTTTAAGAGATAAGTTAGGTAGCATAGCAGTTTCATCAAAAACAACATCTCTGCTAATCACAACTTTTCTATTTTCAGGACACCATAACTTATACCCTTTTACACCAGCTTTATAACCAAGAAAAATGCATTTAATAGATCTCGATTCCAATTTTCCATTATCAACATGAGCATACGCAGGACACCCAAAAATCTTTAAATCAGAATAATTAGCAGGATTACCAGACCATACCTCTTGTGGAGTCTTTTTCTCAATGGCAACGGATGGAGATCGGTTGATCAAAAAACATGCAGTAGAGGCCGCTTCTGCCCAAAATACCTTCGGTAAGTTGGCATTTGACAACATACATTGAACCTTCTCCATGATCGTTCTGCTCATTCGTCCTGCAACGCCGTTTTGCTGTGGAGTATGACGAACTGTTAAGTGTCTCATGATCCCTTTTGATTGCACAATCTATTAAACTCATCAGAACAAAACTCTAAGCCATTGTCTATGCGGAGGTATTTTATCTATTTTCCCTTCTGTTTTTCAATCATAATTTTCCAAGACTTAAATGCGGAAAACACATTACTTTTCTGCTTCAGGAAAAACGCCCAAACTTTTCTGGAAAAATCATCAATAAAGGTTAACATATAATTAGCTCTACCTCTTGAAGGCACTCTGGATGGCCCCCACAGATCAGAATGAATATACTCCAACGTTCCCTTCGTGTTATGGATTCCTCTAGTGAATCGAACTCTCTTTTGCTTCCCAAAAATACAGTGCTCACAGAAATTCAGTTTGCAAATTCCTTACTCATTAAGAAGTCCTCTTTTGCTTAATTCTGCCATGCCATTCTCACTCATATGCCCTAGGCGCATATGCCAAAGTTTAGTAATATCATCATCTGACAAGGAAGAGGAAGCGACAGCTGTATCACCAGTAACAGTAGAACCCTATAAAACATATAACTTGGCAATCTTTCTCTGCCCTTTCATCACAATAAGGGACCCTTTGGAAATCTTTAAAACCCCACTTTCAGCTGTGTATCTGTACCCTTTTGAATCAAAAGTACTCAATGAAATTAATTTTTTTTCAATTCTGGAACATGCCGCACGTCACTAAGTGTTCTGATAAGTCCATCAAACATCTTAACTTTAATTGTTCCAACACCTGTGATTTTACATGAAGCATTATTTCCCATCAAAACAACACCTTTAGATACTGTTTCGTAAGTTGTAAACCAATCCTGATTGGGACTCATGTGGAAGGTGCAGCCTGAATCAAGTATCCACTCCTTGCTTACTTTAGAATCATTGACAGAAGCGACTAAAAGTTCACCATCGCTGTAGTCTTCTACAACATCAGCTTCACCAGAATTTTCTGGTTGTTTTCCCTTTTGATTCACAGCCTCCCTTTTAATATTATTTTGTAGCTTATAGCACTCAGATTTAATGTGCCCTTTCTTCTTGCAAAAGTTACAAGTTTTACCTCTGTTTGAAGACTTCGATCTACCCTTAGATTTACCACGAGGATTCCGTTCCTGTGTCCTACCACGATCATCATCAGCATTCTGATCTTGTCTCTCACGGACAATGAGACCCTCTCCCTGAGAGTCAGGTTTAACCACAAGATGCTTCATCTTATCATACGAGGTTAAAGAATCATAAACCTCATCAACTGTGAGAGACTCGCGGCTATATAAAATCGTGTCTCTAAAGGTTGAATAAGACGGGGACAATGAACAAAGTAGAATCAACCCTAGATCTTCCTTATTATACTGAACCTCCATGGCCTCCAAGTTTGAGAGAATATCTTTAAACACTGTTAAGTGTTCGTGTCCAGACGCACCTTCTTCCAAACGATGAGCATAAAGACGCTGCTTCATATGGAACTTGCTTGTTAGAGTTTTCAACATACATATTTGTTCTAGCCTCTTCCATAATGCAGCGGCAGTTTTCTCTTTCATCACATCCTGCAAAATTTCGTTGGAAAAATGCAGATGTAATTGTGTTAATGCCTTTCGATCCTTACGCTTCTTCTCTTCATCTGTTAATGTCGAAGGCATCTTATCTATCCCTAGCAGGGCATCATCCAGATCCATCTGTGCAAGAACTACTTGCATCTTAATTTGCCACAACGCAAATCTGGTGTTGCGATCCAACAGCGGAATTTCATAATTCAAAGATGCCATTACCGTGATCGAGATGAATAGCCCGGAAGCTCTGATACCAATTTGTGAAAAATAAAATAAAATAAAATAAAGAACACACAAATTTTACGTAGAAATCCTTTCGGGAAAAAACCACGGGCAGAGGAGAAGAAAATTCACTATGTCGAAAAATTTGAATCAAATACAAGAGGAATAGACTATGTCTATTTATAGGCTTGCAAAGCTATATTCCAATAGGATTGAAACACCTTATCCTAATCAATATAAAATAGATGGAGTTTAATAAGGTTTAAAAAACCTTATTCTAAAATAAAATAAAAGAAGTCTAGTTCTATATGGATTTTACTTTTATTTTATTTTCCATCGTATTTTATTTAAATAAGAATTTGGGTCACTTAATTCTAACAAACATTATTCTTCTTCTACATTCCAGGAAGAAACCAACACCAATCTCGTTCACAAAGTAATGCTTGCACTGTCTCACCTGCGAATAAGCACGATACGTATCAATAACATTACTTCTCGCACTAAAACTAGCCTCTAAAGTCACTACATTGATAAGAATAATGAGTATATCACGAGCCACTTTGGACAAAACATTATACTCATCTTGGACAAAACGTTATACTTTAAAATATTCACATCCACCCTTCTAAAGCATTAATTTTATTAGAATTTCCCAATTAAATAAAACAAGTAGACATCTAAGTTAGATTGTTCTAGTTGAGCAGTCTTTACTTATTTCAATTAAGGAAACAAAATAGTAAGATATTGTTTATATATAAATTTTATAGTTAAAATTACAATTAAAGTGTAATTCAATATTTATCGAATTTTATCTATTATTTTTTATTTAGCTTTAATATAAAAATATTTTTTCCTTACGTTTAAGTAAGAAATAATTAAAAATAAATTATTTTTATCTATAAATAAATTTGAGTAGTTTAAATTATAATGAAAATGAATATAAAGTGTAATGTACTATTATCGGACTTTACCTATTTAAAAATTTTATTTTAGTTTGAATGTAATAATATTTTATTCACATCAAAAATGTAATTTAACATAAATACAAAGTTTAATTCAATATTTATCAGAATTAGCCTATTCGAAAGTTTAATTTAGATATAATAATAAATACTTTCTTATAATTGTGTAAGAAATTATTTAAAATAATAAGATATATTAATATATTTGAATAGTTTAAATTACAATATTGAAAGTATAATTGAAGGTAAATATAAATTTTAATTCAATATTATGATTTTTACTGTATTAAAATTACCAAATTAAATACTAATTTTTATTTTAATGTCAAAATATTAATTTCATTTTCTTCTAGAAAAGTAAAATTTTATAATGTAAATACATTTTAGTATAAAATGATTATCATTCATTAAAGCAGAACGTAAATAAAATTAACATTATCAAATTGGGATGAGATTATCATAATCTTTTTAATTTTATAATAATTTTGTTTCATAATTCAAATTATTATTGCGACTGGATCATCTAATTGAATTATAAAAAATACTGTGTAGTTAGAGCTAGTAAAGGGGTGGGTTTATATCATGCTTACTTTGAGCTTGAATTTTTTCAGATCAGGGTTTGGACTTTTTCGAACTTGAATATGTTACGGTCTTGGATTTTCTCTGATTCAGATCCATTCATACTTAAATTTTTCTAGCTAATTTTTTTTGGATTCAAGCTTTAATCAAGCTGGGTGGGCTCTAACGAATTTAGATAATTTTGAATTTTATAAATCATAAATGTTTTAATTTTGAATGTAATAATTCATTTTACTTTTATATGATGACAATACAATTAGAATTTGCTTTATAAAAAACATAAATTATATATTTAATAAATTTATTTTAAATAAAATAATTAAAGTGTTTATTATATGTAAAATTTATTATTTTATAATATTATATGAATTAACAAAAATCTATTTTATTATTTATTATTTTTTATATTAATAATTGAATAACTTTTTATCTTTCTTATTAAATTTATAAATCTAATACTCATATTCTAAAATATTTATTCCAAAACTCAAATATATTATAGTAATTCCAAACACAAATGATATACTCATTATTACCTAAACTCAAAATAAACTAATAGCCCAAATTTCAAGCCCAAAATAAAAAGAAATTAAACTCAATACTCAAATATATTTTGTAAAAGTTAAAGTTCAATTCAAAATCTAATTTAAAAATAATATTTGATTAGGATATTAAATTTTTAATAATACTTTATGCTTTGCTAGTTATAGTTATAAACATGTATTTTAATATACTAAATTACATATAACTATTGATGTTAAATCTTTTATTATAATATATAATATAATAATAGTTATATAATTTTTTTTGAAGAATAATAGTTATTATATTAGTACTTATAAATATATTATTTCATTATATAATACTATATCACATACTATAATAATAGAGTAGTACATAATATATTAATCATTATCATATATTCCTACATTTGAAAGTTAACCTTCCTAATATATTACATAATGCTATAGTATATAATATATTAATAGTTCATATATATGCATAAATGATTAAACATTATAATATCATGTAATACTATAAATTTTAGTATATTCTATAATATAATAGTAGTAATTGTATATTAATTATTATCATAATTATTGTTTATTATTGTACTGGTTAAAATATGTTCTAAGCCCTTATACTTTTCGTATATTTGAAAGTTAACCCTCCTACTTTATCATATCATATAGTATATAATATATTAATAGTTGATATATATGCATCAATGATTAAATATCATAATATCATGTAATACTTTATCTTTTATTATAATCTATAATATAATAATAGTTATAAATAATAGTAGTACATTATATGTAACCTGCCCAACCTGGCCTAGATGTTAGACTCGATTTTTGGAGCTTACATTGGCCACCGAAATGGCCTAGCAAGATTATTGGAGTTTTAAAAACAGTTAATTAAATCATTTGTTTATTTTATAAGGAACTTTAGTCTCTTTTCAGAAAAACACAAGAGTTAAAAAAAACGATTAAGTTTGACATCTTCATTATATCAGTCTTTACTATTAAAAACTTAGTTAAAAATCCAAATTACTTTCTTAACAAAATACATTTTAATAAAATTCATGTTCCATACATAATTAAATAAAAATTCATATTCTAATAGCCTGGGCATGTTTGGTTGGATGTAATGGCTATGCCATTACATGCCTATTACCACCCTATTCTGCAGCCCCACATAAATTGACGTTTGGTTCAATGGAATAGCTTATTACGGGGCTATTCCATTCTGGGCTTAAGCAGAGATTTTTGGGGATTTCTATTCCCTTCCCTCTTCACCGTTTAGCTATTCGTTGCTTGAGGAACCCTAGTTTACCCTTACCAAAATTTCACCTCAAAAACACTCTCAATCAGCAGCCATTCCTCCCCTTCATCCAAGGTCAGGTAAAAACATTTTTGCTTTTGCTTCCTTCACATCATCTTCATTTTTGCTTTTTCATTTTTGTTTACGGGTTTGTTCCTTATTGATTCATCGAAAAAAACAATGGCAGAGCCTTGAAGAAGTATCTCGACGTTCTTAATCAAATCGGTAAAAAAATCGACGTTTCCAAGCCCAGGCACGTCCCTTCATTCTTGTCTTGCTAAATTCAAAGTCAATGCTTTTAGGGTAGGATAGGCACCCTTCCTTCAAATTCCTACAAATTTCCTGATTATCTTTAGCATGAGTCTTAGAACAGCTCGTTATATATTCTTCTTTTTGGCTGAAGATTTTCATGCAAATTCCTGCATACTTCTGCCAATTTTTGTGCCTTATTCCCTCTCTTCTATACTGCATGTCAAGTTTACATTTTGATTCTGCCATGTGAGTCATTAGTGTCCCACTCTTGCACTGCATTGTCAGAATGATTATGGTGTGGATTTAAAAGTGTCAAAAAAGTTATTATAAAAATTAAAAACTTAAATACTGCTCTCCAATTTGGACAACTAGGTTTAGTTTTAGCATATATTCAAACAAAATTTTCTTAGCCACAACTACATGAATTTGCGGGTTCTGTTATTACTGAAGAAAAGTGGTAAAGGAGAGGAGAAACTATATTTATGATTATTAATGATGATGAAGATTAGGTCCCCCTGGACTTCAATGTTTCATCTCGTATGGAAGTCCTCCATTTCTTTCAATGCTTGCTTTATTGGCTTCCCCTCCTTCTTTAATCAATGCATGCTTGGACTCAATAGTGGCTGCTTCGGGGTGTTGTTTATCTGCAACTGCTAATGCTAACTGGTTTATGCCCGAAAATTGCTTTGATTCAAAGTGTCTATAAATTATTAGCGTTCCCAGTTTATCTTTTTATCCTCCGGCAGTGATACTTCAGGTACTGCATGATGATATATACATGAGGTAAGAATGGTACTGGGTGTAGCTGCTGGTTTATTTATTTTTCTCTCTTTTATCAGAAGGGAAAAGAATAAGTGGAGTTTTGATTGAGCACCCAATAGAATGGAGTCTCGTTGTAGTAAGCTATTGATAAAAAAATTAAACTCGATAGATATTAAAAACCAATGGAGTCTCGTTGTGCTTAATGATCTTACTGATATGTACGCAAAATGTGGAGACATAGTTAAGGCTAGGTGGGTTTTTGATAGCATTTCTTGTAAGGATAACATTTCTTGGAATTCCATGTTGACGGGATATATTCGTCAAGGGTTATTGGCTGGGGCATTGCAGGTATTTCGTGGGATGATTCAAGAGGGATTTGAGCCTGGCTCTGTTATTATATCCACTATTCTGTCTAGCTTTTTTTCATTGAAGATTGCAGCACAGATACACGGATAGGTTCTCAGGCGAGGAATTGAGTGGAATACATCTGTCGTTAATGCTATGATCGTTGTTTATTCTAATCTTGGCAAGTTAGATGGAGCAAGTTGGTTGTTTCAATGAATGCCCGAGCGGGATATTGTGTCATGGAATTCAATAATCTCTGGTCATAGTAAACACCCAGAAGCTCTACTGTATTTCGAACAGATGGTGAGGAGCGGTTCTTCACCTGATAGCATCACGTTTGTAGCAATACTATCGGCTTGTGCTCATTTAGGTTTGGTCAATGACGGAGAGCGGCTGTTTTGGTTAATGAGAAAGAAGTATGGGATTGATTCGAGAATGGAGCACTACGCTTGCATGGTAAATCTTTACGAGAGTGCAGGGCTGATAGATGAGGCTTTCAACATGATAGTGGAGAGAATGGAGTTTAAGGCAGGGCTAACTGTGTGGGGAGCAATGCTATATGCCTGTTCGGTTCATGGAAACATACAAATAGGAGATATTGCAGGTCAAAAACTTTTCGAGCTAGAGCCAGATAACCAACATAATTTTGAGTTATTGATGAAGATATATAGCGATGCAGAGAGGGTGAAGGATGTGGAAAGAGTTGGAAAATTGATGTTGGATAGAGGATTATAATATAGAGTTGTCTGCTAGTGGTAAATAGTTAAAGGTGGAAAGCTCACCTCAAGAAACTTGATTGGTGAATCTTTTATGCCAGAGGGCCTTAAAAGCAAATCAGTGTGGGGCTTGTGGATGTGGTTACAGATATTGTTTTGGCTACAATTATATACCAACATTTGATTTGTACTTCCTTTAATAAAAAAAAACATTTGATTTGTACAATAATGGTCTGGAAGGTTCTTAACATAGCTAACATGCAAGTAATGGAGTATCTGGCTTTAACTGTTACAGAATAACTAGGGTTGATTCCTGCATAGATATAAATCGAGTACTGTTAATATTCAAAACAATCAATTGCTTAATAATCAAGCCTTGTTGGTTGTGAATGCGCATGCATGCTCATAAAGAAATATGTCTACTTGTTGTTGCTTAATTAAAGATAAATGAACTAATGTTGGATTGGTAAAAATACAATGCTTTTTTATTAGGTGGTAGATTGTATTTTATCCTTGTACTAAAAAAAATAGATAAATTATTTTTTGTACATTAGATTAATGAGCAAATTGATAATTTTTGTTAAAAATTTGATCCATTTTTACTATTAAAAAATAGAAAAGCTAATAGAAAAACTAAACAATGGCACGCAATATGTTATGTGTATCTTATGTTGACATACACTTACCAATATGTATTGTTCATTTTTCTTTGACAGCGCGTTATTGGCGATTGTTAAACTCATATGATATGTTAAACTCATTTTTTTATATTGGCGATTGTGACCTAAGACAACAGGTGAGAGGCTAGATTGAAGCAAATATATTAGGCATTGAAATATTCTTAATGATAATTTTATATTAAAATTATTATTAAATATTATTAATAATTATATTAATAATATTATTAAATTATATATTATTTTATTAAATTGTAGTTAATAATAATTATGTTAAAATATGATTAAATTATTTATTTATTATTAAAATATATTTAACAATAATCTTATTAAAATTTAATAACAATAATCATCTACCAACAAAAATTTTGTTAAGGGTACTTTGGTCATTTAAGCTTTTTTTTCTTATGCTATTACAACATCATTCCATTCAACCAAACATAAGAATTCTATTACAGCTCTATTCCATTCCATTCAACCAAACAGTTAAATTACTGATTACAGCTCTATTCAATTACAGCCCTATTCCATTACAGTGAACCAAACGAATCCTAAATGATTTAAATTTCATGCATACCTCAGTAAAAATCGTAAATTAAGTTTCATGCCACAATTTAAATAAAATAATAAAGTTTCAAATAACAAAAATTGTAAATATGAAGTCTAAGGTACTTTTATATAGAAATCATTATTCCAAGCTGATCCCTTCGAATGCTACGCCCATGTCCTAACTTTGTGAGTTATCTAAAAAGAAGGAAAAATAATGGGGGTGAGCTATGAAAGCTTAATATGAAGTCAATCACAAGAAAATTGAAACAAAATAGAAAAACAAAACACGTTAGCAATTCGGAGAATAAACACAATCACAAAACACTTCAGACTAACGATTTTTCACATAAAACACTTCATTATAAATTTCTCAGATTCAGAATAATGATAATCGAATAACAACTCAAAAAATCTTTTTTTTTCAGATTAACTCAGCACAAGAATAATCGGTGTAACAATTAATCATGCAGAAACACTGTTCATCAAACAATTCTTCATGGTAATTTCACACATATCAATATTTCAGATTACATGTCTTAAATCACATTTATCAAATTCAGTATATCATATTAATATAACAATTTTCACCATGTATAAGCAAAAACAAATATAACATATCATATCAGAAATTTTAGAATTTCAAGCACATGCATTACGAATGCAAACGGATTCGATTTAATAGAAAAGATCCTTCCCCACTACTACACACCATAAGAGTCCCCCAGAACTCATCCATCCCTACACACCGGTTTATGGATAAATCACCAAAAGATGTAGGTAAATACGTTGTTAGATGATTGTGAATACGTAACATAATTGCAAATAAAATCTGCCAGATAATAGGTGGGAGAACCACCAAAGGTTGCAAGTTAATACAATACCAGATAGTTGTGAATACACAATATTTTTGAAAATAAAAGCTACTAAATAATATGTGGATGTACCACCGAATTTGCAGATTTATAGTTTGCCAAAACTTCATCTTTACAAAGCGTCCCAACCCATGCAACCAAATGAGGCATGCTTAAACAAAACATAACAGAACATATATAATGATTACAAATAATCAAATATCATAGCAATAATCATGCTTTCAAACAATGAATTCAGTAGCAAAATCATATATTTTTCAAAGGTTCAATATTACGGTGTCATAAGGCATGTTCTACAAAAAGCACAAGTATAGAAACAATTAACATGATACCTCATAATTCATGCCATTGGGTATATATTTAGAAATAATTCAATTAATTAAATCACGGGTTCAAGCATTATTCAAACTAACAATGCCTTAATTGCATAAATTAAGCACTAAAATTAGTTTGAAAACCATTTAAGGACTAATTTGCATAAAACATAAAATTTTGGGTAAAACTATAAAATTTAAGAAATAGGGGCACATGGCCTTGTGTCCAAACCATGTGGAATGGCTCAGGCTGTGTGGGTCACATGGTCCTATGGGAGGCTCCAGGCCGTGTGGTTTGGGCTGGGTTCAATTTGCATAAATTTTCTCGTAAAAGAACATACACCTAACTTTTAAGGTTTCGTGCGACGATTCTTATGTCCAAATCTAATTTGGGTAACCTACAATGGGTTTTTCGATAAAAAATTGCAAGAATTACTATTGATGTTTAAGATTTAACGAATTTTAATAAGATTTTGGGAAAACCCATTAAAAATTCAAAATTGATTTTAGAAAAATTAGCAAGAATGATGTCTGGACAAATTCCTAGGGTTTTACAAAATTAGGAACGAGATTGCTTACCGATCTTGGCAGGGTAGAATGGATTTGAAACCGACACAAAAACAAATTGAACGAGACTGATTTAATGCTCAAGATCAAACTAAAAATTTCCAGCAATGTAGAGAAAAAATTTGCAAAAGAAAGGATGAAAAAAGAATTGGAAACAAATAGGGAAATAAATTTTAATTTGGGTTGTTTAGAGAAATCGAAATCATAATATGACTAGGAAAAGAGTTAAAAGGCAAAGTTATGCAAATTTTAGGGGTTGTTTTGACAAATAAACCCTCCCGCCGAAAAATAAAACAAATGGAAAGGAATTGGAGTGATGCTTGGCCATTAAGCTATTGCCCATTTCTTAGTCATTTTCTACCACATTTATTTCTTATACTAACTTGGTTTTCATCCTTAATTGCTAAAAAATAAAAGAGAAAAAATGCAAAAAATGAGGCTTGAACCTTAGTGTAATGCCCCAAAAATGTGAGTTTTCTTATTAGTGTTGTGTCAATGGAAATGTGGGTGTTTCTGTGGTAATGTGCATAAGAATGCCTAGTTTAGATGGTCTGAGGAGAATCAATCTAGTTTTGAGAAGCTCAAGTCCGTTCTAACACAAGCTCCTATTTTAATCCAGCTTAAGTTGATTAAAGATTTTGTGGCTTACAATGATGCGTCGCATGTCGACTTAGGGTGTGTTCTGATGCATGATGGTAGGGTAGTAGCTTATGCGTCTCGATAGCTTAAGTCACATGATAGTAACTATCCTACTTATGATCTTGAGCTAGCTACAGTCGTGTTTGCATTGATGATTCAGAGGCATTATCTGTACAGTGAGAGGTGTATTATCTACATCGATGAGACCCATAAGGAGTTAAATCTTAGACAATGTAGATAGGTTGAACTACATAAAGACTAAGATTGTACCATAGAGTATCATCCTGGTAAGGCTAATGTGGTAGTTAACGCTCTTAGTTGTCAAGTGATGTCTGATTTGTAAGCGATGTTCGTTCGATTGAGTTTATTTGATGACGAGAGTCTGCTAGCTGAATTACAAGTTAAGTAACTTGGGTTGATCAGATCCAAGCTAAACAATTGGATGATGAGTCTTTAGTTCAGCGGTAACGTCAGGTTGAGTCTGGTGAAGCTTCTGAATTTGACTTGAACAGTGATGGGGTTCTGTGCTTCAGAGGTCAAGTTTGTGTGCCTAATGACCGTGAATTACAGTAATCAGTCCTACAGGAAATGCATAGCAGCCCTTACACTATGCATCCTAGTGAGAATAAAATGCACCGTGATCTATGATAGTTGTACTAGTGGTCTGGTTTGAAATGAGAAGTGACTATATTCATTTCTCATTGTCTGACGTGTCAAGAGGTAAAGACTGAGCATCAGTTGCCTTCAGGGTTGTTTCAACTAGTTAAGATCCCCAGTAGAAGTGGGAGCATGTGACAATGGATTTCGTTAACGGGTTACCTCTAACACCCACTAAAAATGTAACGCCCCAAAATTCTTATTTTTTTTGTTAAAATGTGACAAATGTGTATTTGCTTCAGTGGTTAAGTGTTCTGGGTGTGTGTGAGAGGTTCGAAGTTTAAGCCCTATCTTTGGCAAATTTTGGTATTTTTCTTACTTAAGCCTTATACTTATTCAACAGGCTTATAATAAATTAATTGTAGAAACATATCAGAATAGGCTTGCTGGTCTGGTGGTTAGGTGGAGCGTTGGTTTGTTGGAGGTTCTGTCTTTGAATCCCTGCGTTAGCAAGGGAGTTTTATTTTTGTTCGGCTATACGTAAGAGTTCGAGTGGTAGTAGGATTATGAGCAGTGGGTAGTTGATTGTGGATGTATTTGGATCTGGGTAAAACTTGTTTTCCCAAAATTTCTTTTGAAAAAAAAATTGACGTCTTTTCCTCTCTTTCTCTACAAATCTTCTCTTTTCTTTTCTTTTTTTTTTGTTTTGAGCGAAATTGAGTGCTAATCTCGATTTTGATTCAAGGTATTGCTCGTTGGTAAATAAGCATAGAATGTTCAGCTCGAATATAGGTTCTTTTTAATTGGTTTAGAATTTTTTATTCTTCCGTCGTAATCATATTCGCTATTTTAGCAGCAGCAAATCAGGATGTAAAGGGTCCTCCTTGCACAGAATCGTGATCAAAAGCGTTCGGGGTGTGAGGGTAAGTATTTGAGGGTGGTTTTGATGTTGTTATCGATTTTGGAATTTCGATTCAACGAGGAATAAGTCTTTTTCTGAGTATTTGTACAATGATTTTTAGGTTTTGGAGTGTTCGTGGTTGCAATAGCATCAAAAACATATCATGCTGTACCTGATACGCAGAAATTGAGCTTTTAAAAAAGTCGAAAAAGGCCACTGTCGACGCCACACGGGCGTGTGGTCACCTGTGTGGTAGGTCATGTGCGACAACACGACAGTGTGATCGACGAAGGCCAGGCCGCACGCAAGACACGACTGTGTGATGTTGAGGGTGTGGCCGTCTGGGCTACACAGGCTAAATTGAACTGGGCATGTAGGCCACACGGACACGTCACACGGGCGTTGATATTTGGGCCAGGCCGTGTGATCCACACGGCCAAGGCCAATTTGAGCGTGTGGGGCCACGTGGTCAAACCACATGGGCGTGTGAGCCCATTTAGCTAAAATGGTTCCTAGGGTTGCACGGGTCGCCCAAGTCGACTGTGAACCTATTATAGGGTCGGTAAGTACTACTTAGACCCTAAATCATATGATCTGAGCATACAATGTATGTATTGAGCATGCTAAATTTATGCACGTTTACTAATCTGTATGTATGACTGATAACTGAATATTAACATGTAAGCATGTATTTCTGTATATCTGCATGGAGCATGTTTAGTTGTATCTGCATTGGGGTGGGATGATTGATTATTGGAGGAAGTGTACTAAAAGGCTTTCATGCCTATTATCTGGTAGCTCAACTGCAATATTACTGATATGTGCCGTATTTTGTACAACTTGGTGTGTAGTGCTGGGTTGGTGTTTTAAACCCCACATAGTGTGTAGGGATGGTCAGAGATGGTGTGTAAAGGTTGGTGCGTAGGATACTGATTTTTGTTACTGTGTGCATATTGTATTTGAGATGGGCTAAGTCACTAAGTTATATCTGAAACTATATCTGAATGGGATAGGGCCTAAAATGTATTTGAATCTATAATGGGCTTAGGCCTAGACTGCATTTGACTGGTAACTGTTGCTTGACTATTTACATAACTTCTGTGGGGATTACACACTGAGTTTATGTAAACTCCCCCCTTTCTGTTTTATCTGTACAAGTAATCCCTCGACTTAGACGGATCGATGCAGCGGAGGACTCAACGGTGACCACATGTCGAATGAAAGATTTTAATTTCATTTATTATTTTATTTCCTATTTGTTTTTTGGGGTATTTTTAATGTAAATTGGGACTTTTGGACTGTTTGCCTTGGTTTTGGATTTTAACTGGTTTCATGAACTTTAGAACTTCAACGAAAACTTAGTTTTAGTAAATACAATGTTTTTCCTAAACGCGAACGATTTT